>NC_050443.1:172446981-172549376 GCF_903995425.1 Onychomys torridus
TAGGTAATTATGTGTATCACCTCATCATTGCACATATGGCATTTTTACTAAAACCACTCAATAGAGAAATTCATAAGATATACATTTCTAGATTTTACTGATTATAATTCATCATTTGGAAAGTTTTTGTCCATTATTATCATTATTTATTTATTTATTTATTTTGGGGTTTTGAGACAGGGTTTCTCTGTGTTTTGGTGCTTTTCCTGGAACTTTGTAGCCCAGGCTGGCCTTGAACTCAGAGATCCGCCTGCCTGTACCTCTTGAGTGCTGGGATTAAAGGCATGTGCCACCACCACCCGGCCCCTTATTCTTTTTTCACACTTAACACTGGCTAACTTAGGGTTTTGACTGAGATTTTCATTCATGCTACTGTTAATTAGGATTCTTGTATATTATATGAAGCTACAATGTTAATTATTGTGTCTTATTACAACATGTCAGATACATTGTAAAACTGTAAGCATTTTAGGGTTCTGATAATATCCAAGAAAAATATATGTACCCTGGACCATTTAAGGCTGAGAAGGTTTTTGTTTCTGTTTTTGTTTTTTGTTTTTTAAGATAGGGTTTCTCTGTATAACCCTGGCTGTCATGGAACTAGCTCTGTAGACCAGGCTGTCCTCAAACTCAGAGATCTGCCTTCTGTGCTTGGATTAAAGGTGTGCACCACCACTGCCCTACAAGAAAGGTTTTTTTCATGGGAACTTAAATAACAAGGAAACAAGAAAGGAAATTGATTTTATAAAATATAATCTTAAGGTAGGTCCAGGCCTGTGTATGTTAGGAGGCCTATGATGGAGAGCTAGTTTATTAAAGCAACACTAGAAATTATTTCTTCGTAGCCATTTATATAAAATTTCTGCTCCATGGAAGTAAGGGAGCTAAATATAAATTTCTAATACCAGATGTTTTCAACACGGTCTGTTTGTCAGGGGCACTATAAGCTTCCTGTCATCTTCAAGCCTACCATTAGATCAAATATATTTTTATTTATAGTGGTTATATGAAACAGAAAGATGATATGTAGAAATTTCAGTTTATCACCTCAAATGAGAGAACAGAGCATGTATGATACTATTTCCTGCTCAGTTACCTGTGTAGAAGTTGTTCCTTTTTATACAACTTCTTAAACATTGATTACCTTTTCTTTTTTCTCTGTGTTTGGCACTGTGGATTGACCCCATCACTTTGCAAAGCTAGCTGAGTGCCCTGCCACTGAGCTGCACCCCCAGCCCAGCACTGATGTCCTGTGTTACCAGTGTTACCATATGTCATGAGGCAATATTGCTTTGATATTGTAGCATCTTAGAGATACAGTGGCTGCCTTTCCCCCTAATGTTCTCAGGTATACTGTGATATTCCTGATATAAAATATTGTCCTATGAATTTGTGTTTGGAGTTATTTGACTCATAGCATAAATTCCTCTTCCCCCTAAGTCTTGAAATCATACTTTTACAGAAGTACAAAGGAAAGAAAATGAATGATACAGGTGGTATTAGAAATCTGTACCTTGCAAATGCTAGTAATTTTACCTGGCAGTTGGGAGGTAGTACCTGTAACATGTAATTATTTTTTAAGTACATGCTTGATTTTACTGTAATCTTGGCCATACCTTTTGGCACATGTTCTAAAATT
Source organism: Onychomys torridus (assembly GCF_903995425.1). Taxonomy (NCBI): domain Eukaryota; kingdom Metazoa; phylum Chordata; class Mammalia; order Rodentia; family Cricetidae; genus Onychomys; species Onychomys torridus. The sequence goes on from NC_050443.1 coordinate 172,448,621, forward strand.
GAACTTGCTGAGATGTTACTTACTGCCCCCGTTGGTGAGGCTTGTTGCAGTAGAAGTCTGCCTCCTTGGGAGCAGCAAAGCTCAGAGTCTCAGCATTGCTGTTCTGACTCACAACTGAACAAAATCTCAAGGTTTATCATCTTTGAAACTCTGCTAAGTCACAGCTTTAGTGTCACACTGGTTCATTTTTAAGTATTTCTCAAATACATCTTCTCTCCTCTTGACTTTACTAGAACTCTCCTAGCCTCGGCCATCGTCTCAGCCGAAGAAGTGTGGTAACTGCCTCCCTGGTGTACTTGCAACTACAATCCTCAGGAGTTACGTTGTCTGGCTTTCTTTCAGTGCCTTTAACATACCGCGCGTGTTTCCTCCTACTCCTCGGCTTTATATGTGCTCGGTTCCCTGTGGGCAGTCATTTTCTTCCCCACTTGCCAGATTATCTCTGTCTATTATCCGTCTTCCTTCAGTGTACTCATGACCTCCTCCAGGAAGCCATTCTTCATCTGCTGTAGTAGATCAAGTCTCTTTGAGACAGTTTCATGTTGTGTAGGTGGGCATCAAACTTGTTTTGAGGCCAAGGCTGTCCTTGAACTCCTGATTCCCCTGCCTCTGTCTTTCAAGTGCTGAGGTTACAGGTGTGGGCCAGCATGCTCGGCAGTAGATCAGATCTTTATATATCCCATGATACCCCTGCTTTTCTTTTATAATACCCATTATACTTGTAGAAATACTATCATCTAATTGTTTCTAATATTTTGGCCCATTTGTTGAGCTAAAACATTCCATAAGGACAAGTCTGAGTGTCTTCTACTGTTTTCTTTTTCCTTCTATGTGAGATAGTGTCATGTAACCCAAGATGGCCTCAGATTTCTGATGTTCTTGCCTGCACCTCCACATACTGCTGAGATTATAGGTATGCTTATTTGCCTGACTTGCTGTAGCATTTATCTCTATTGTCTGTCAACACATAGTAGGTATTACTCAAAGTATGGAAGATAGTTAAACTACAGGTAGACAGCTTGTAAGAAAACTGAGTGTTTTTTGTGCCATATTAGACTGGAAGAAAAAACAATGTAAGAAAATGCAACTCCTGCTTTGGCAAATTCTTTTATGATTGTATTGTCAGAAATGTTAAAGATAATACATTTAGAAAGGTAAACAGTGGAGAGAGATGGCTCAGTGATTAAGAGCACTGACTGATGTTCCAGAGAAGCTGGGTTCAATTCCCAAGTTGTCTGGAGTCTGATCACCACCAGGATAAATAAATAGAAAGGTAAACAGTATGTAGTATGTGAAGATTAAAAGTCTTCACATTTGAAACAAGTGTATTGTTCTTCTGAACAAGTGTGTTATTGTAGACTACAGAGTGTCACATTTGATTGGAGAGATGGCTCAGAGATTAAAAGCACCAACTGCTATTCTGGAGGTACTGAGTTCAATTCCCAGCAACCACATGGTGGCTCACAACTATCTGTAATGAGATCTGGTGCCCTCTTCTGTATACATAATAAATAAATCTTAAAAAAAAAAAAAAAAAGAGCACTCATTGTCATCCTAAGTCATGGAAACGCTATGAGAAGAACTGCCAGTGTTGGTGTGAACCTGTGACACACACATGCATGGTGGTTACATTGTCACTGTTTTAGGGTGAGCTGGAAAGAAGTCATTAGCCAGTTCCTGCTTGAACTTGGAGTTGATGTATGATCTCTTTATTATTATGTGGATATCCGAGAATGCCAAAACACCAGGAGTATTGCAGCTGCAACTGCTAAAATAAAGGAAATTTTTTAAAGACCTGTCAGATTTTCCTGTGCTTATAAGGTTTGGTTTAACATGCTTTAAACACAAAGACTTTTTTTTTTTTGTTCATCTTAATTTAGAAAGAATGATTGTCTTTTCAATTTTCAGCTTTATCTCCCTTCTTATTGTCTTCAGGAGTCTGTAGTCTTTGAGGGGAGAGTAGGATGATTTTTTTGTTTTGTTTTGTTTTTTGGAGATAGGGTCTCATTAAGTAGCCCTAGCTAACCTGAAACTCTGTAGACCACACACATGTGGCCTCCACATCACAGAGATCCACCTGCCTCTCTGCCTCTTGAGTGCTGGGTCTAACGGTGTATGGCATTATGCCCAGATCTTTTTTAAAAAGAGATTTTTTTAATGTGTATTTTTTTAATGCAGGTGTTTTGTCTGCATGTCTATCTGTGTGTATAAACATGTGTGCGGTGTCTATGAAGGCCAGATGAGGATGTTGGAGGCCAGATGAGGATGTTGGATCCCCAAGAATTGGAGTTAAAAACAGTTGTGAGCCACCATGTGGGGCAGCACTTACTTTTAGAGAATAGTTATATAGGATTTTTCTCAGTGGTAGTAACTTGAGTGTTTTATCTTTAAGAATGTTCCTGATGTTTGGAGAATTGCATGGAGGCTTATTTTTATGAAATTTCTTTTCTAGCTTTTAGATTTTTCATATTAGAATAGCTTCCAGGTCTTTGTGCTGTAGAAAACTCACAAAGTTTTATGACAAAAATGCAGATTATTAATAGTTAAATTCTTAGTGATGTTAACAGTCTTCTTCAGTACTTTCCGCATGCTGAGTAACAAACAGATCCTTTGACATATGTTTTGTGATACTGTTTTCTACCAAAACAGTTAAATGAAAAATGCTCAAGAATTATGTGTAGTTAGAGTTTTCTTGCCTGGCCCACAGTCAGGACAAATCTCTCTTACCCGCCAGTCCCACAGTCGCTCAGACCCAACCAAGAATGCACACAGAAACTTATATTGCTTACAAACTGTATGGCCGTGGCAGGCTGCTTGTTATCTACCTTTTCTATCTTAAATTAACCCATTTCTGTTAGTCTACACTTTGCCACATGGCTTGTGGCTTACCAGTGTCTTTACATGTTGCTTCTCATGGCGGCGGCTGGCGGTGTCTCCCTCCAACCTTCTACTTCCCAGAATTCTCTTCTCTCTTGTCCCGCCTATACTTCCTGCCTGGCCACTGGCCAATCAGAACTTTATTTACACAGAGCGATATCCACAGCAATTATGTGTCAGGATTCCCATTCAGTGCTTCACTGAGGCCCAGGTTTGCTCTTAGCTTTCGAAGACTTGAAAGTTTTCCTATAGGTCAGTAGACCACTGCTTCTCCCTATTGAAAGATATTTCTTTTTGTCCAAATCTTAAACATATGACATGGAAGATCACCCCTAAAAAGGTAACTCTAGGTTTTATCTGATACAGTTCTCTGCCTTAAATGCATGTGGCCAAGAGATGCTGTAAATGATTTCCTTAAGACTTAGCTGTGGCACAGGGAGTGGTTAGTGTTAATAATGGGGACAGTGCCTCCCCTAGACATTGTACAATGTCAAATAAAAAGCCCAGTTCAGGGTTTAGGTGGCTGTGGTCAGAAGTTTTCCTGTGTCCCGCCTGGTCTTACAGCTGCTCAGACCCAAGTAAACACAGAGGCTTGTATTAATTATGAACTGGATATCCTATGGCTCAAGCTTCTTACTAGCTAGCTCTTATAACTTGGATTCTCCCACCTGGCGCCATCCTGCCCTGCCATAGGCCAATGCAGCTTTATTTATCAACCAATCAGAGCAATATGTATTCACAGCATATGGAAAGATAACCCATAGCAGGTGATTTCTTGAGTTGTTGGTCAGTGAGGTAACAGCATTACAAGCTGTTACCATTGTTCTTGGTTACCCTTCAAAACTTGATGGTTAGATCTTATTTCTGAAGACACCACAAACTTGAGACATAGGGCATGGAGAAATCAAGCAGGTAATTGACCTAAAAGCTTCTTTTCTACTGGCTAGCTTTCTTAAAGCTACAAGTTTCAACAAATGCTACTAGAGGAAAAATGTTACTAGCAGTCTTACCTGATGTGAATCTTGTGAGCTACAGTAATGGCTGGCCTGATATGATATGCCCACCTGTCTAGTAGTGGCACAAATGTTTTGGAAGTGACCAGCTACTTTTTCATTGAGATTAAAGCCCATTCTACGAAATGGAGCACATGCCCGGTACTGGTAACTGTGGCTGGGTAGTTCATAAACCCTAGGAGAGAACCTAGTCCTATTATTTTGTACATGGACATCATATTAAACTGTTCTCTAAGATTAGTTCATCTTTCAACTCTCCTCAAAGATGCTTCTTTTTATAGTAGATGGTGATTAATACAGAGACTCACAACTGGCTAATATACAGAGAATAAGGAGATTAGAGTACTCAGCTGTGATTGGGACAGCTGTTCACATCTCTTCCTCCTAGGGCTCAGGAACTGTCACAGAAGGGTGGGAATAAAGATTTAAGAGCCATAGGTAGTAGACATCTGCAGCAAAATAACATGTGAACTTAACATTGGCTGGGACTGCATGCACAAGACCTCCACAAGATCAAGCCAGCCAAAATCCCAGCATGGATGGAGGAGGGGATCAGGAAGTCCCACCCCTCTCTGAGGAGGTATTGGCATCTGATGCCTGCTGTGGGAGGAAGTCAGTTTTCTTCAGGGATTCTGACACCAATAGGCTAGTAGATGGACCCATACCTGTGCATACACATAACTAAATGGATTTAGTGGACATGATTAAAAAAAAAAAAAAAAAAGCACATGGAGAGTTGTGAGGGAAAAGTGAGGGGGACAGCAGTGAAATTGGAGAGGAAGGTAGGGAGGTGGATTTGATCAGGACGTACTATATGCTTGTATGAATATTAAAATTTTAATAGCAAGCAGAGTTTCAAGCCATGCCCATCATTGTAACCTGGTAGAGTGGACTGTGATCTGAAGAAGGCTTTCTCACCTTGAATTCTTCTTAGAAATGAGGCATCATTGTCCTGTCATTTTTGATATACTTTGTCATTTTTTTCTGGTGAGGGTAAATTTTCTCAATATTAATCTAATCAAAGAGATTTGATAGTATGGCTGACAAACTATATTTCCAGATACTATTTTTAGTTTGTTGTAGAGCTAATGTAATTTAAGGATGCATAATAGAACATCTCTCTCCTCTGGCTCTTATTTCTTGGTATGTACATTTTTTATTTTGATTTCCTATTGTCCTAGCCCACTTTCTGTGGCTGTGATGAAACACTGTCCAAAAGCAGCATGGAGAGGGCGGGGTTTGTTTGACTTAAAGTTACAGTCTACGGTCAGGGAAGTCAAGACAGGCACTGGGCGGGAGCTGAAGCAGAGACCACGGAGGAGTGCTGCTTACTGGCTTGCTCACTCTCTTTTCTATACACCTCTGCATGAACTGCCCAGAGTTGGCACTACTTAGAGCGGGCTGGGCCCTTCACATCAATCATGGATCAAGTCTGATGGAGGCATTATCTCATTTGAGGTTCTCAGATGACCCCAGTCTGTGTCAAGTTGGGGGGTGGGCAGGAATACTAACCAGCACATCTACATTTAAAAATGTTGGTACAGTGCAGGGCAGTGATGGCATACACCTTTATTCCCCATAATTGGGAGGCAGAGGCAGGTGACTCTCTTGATTTCCAGGCCAGTCTGGTCTGCAGAGCAAGTTCCAGGGCTACACAGAGAAACCTTGTCCAAAAAAAAAAAAAAAAAAAAAAAGGCACATCCCCCACTTGGCATATGTAGGTGTATTTGTGTATCTACACAGACATACTGTATTTCTGTTCTCGTGAAAATTACCATCGAATGCAAGAAAAACTCGTGAATGTATTACTTCAAATATGATGAAGTTCATCTAGGAAGTACAGAATCCAGTGAGGTCTGTAACACAGGACCTGGCTGTCTGATCCCCGAGGGAGAGCTTCGTGGCACCGAACCTATTGTAACTGTGCCCTTACTTATCCCGAACATATAAAAACCATACTCTTTAAAGTTTTCATACAAGGATGTGTTGTTGTGTGTTAAGTTCCCTCTTCTTGCCCCCATTAGTCCTTTGTTTTCCTACAAGTTTCTCTTCTGCTCATGTCAGACATGAAGATAGTGAGTGTTTGTGTGTGTGTGTACATGTGTACAGTGTCTAGCAACTACTCAAAGGAAAACATACTTGTCTTTCTGAAACTGGCTTAGTTCAATTACTATGGTATCTACAGTTGCATCCATTTTCCTGTAAGAATTTTATTTTCTTTATGGCTGAAAAAGTACTGTTGTTTAAACATTTTTTCATGTTTATATATCTGTGACATCTTAAGTTACTGTAGGATGTTCTGCTTCATGTGTAGTGACTTATGAAGCCGGTTGTCTTTCGATGGCGTGCACATAGTCTGAGGTGTTTCTTGTCATTGCAAGCAGGGCTGAATTGGGCTGTACTTTTGTATTTGTAAACATGGAGACATGGAATTGTGTGTCAATGGGTGCATTCCCGTGGGCACAGAGGTGCACGCTTGTATTCCCAGAAGGCTGAGAGAGGAGGATTGTGAATTTTAGGTCAGCTTTGGCTATATAGTAAGACCCCATCTCAGAAAGAAAAAGGGAAAAAAAAAAGGTAGGCTCCATCTTATGAAAATAGTAACAATCATCACTTGCATGGAATATGCTAGTTGTACATTTATAAAGCCCATATCATATATTATCATCTCATTTTGATTTCAGAAAATTGTATGAAGTGAAATTATTTTATTCTGCTTTTTTTTTAAAAATAAGAATTGTATTTGGATTGTCTTTCAGGCAGTATCCTAGATAGAACTAACTACAGGATGAATTAAAGTCCCTAGACTTGTTTCTCCAGGATTAGCAAAGAGTTTTTAGTAGCAATTTGTTTGAAAATTAAGACTCAAATGTAGATTTTATGTGTCAGTGTTCTGCCTTTCCATCAGATGCCTGAATCATGAGGCCCACGGCTGATGTTTGTGATGCCTCCTCCTCCCACCAGTGCTGTTTGAACCCTTTATAGTTTATTTCCTTTTTCATTAACGATTGAAGCTGCTGAATTTGGTAAAGCCGTGGACTGTCTTGCATTCTGAATTTAATTAATGAACCAATCTTGTAAGTCTTTGAATACTCTAAAGAAATTATAAGGTTGTGTGCAGTAAGTTTGCCTTGCTATGAAGAAGAAATGTGACTTTCCAGGTTTGGGTTTGCCCCTCCATAGTTCTGCCATCACATAGGACAAAGTGCCCTTTGCCCTTTATAGAACCTCTGCCCAGTGTGTTTTCATCACACTGAACGTGCTAAGATTAGTGTCTGTGTTTGGCCTTGCCCTGTGGCCCAGGCTGTTCTAGGACCTGAAGAGAGTCTACTACTTGGGCGTCCCGCGTGCTTGGGTGACAAGCATATGTCCTTACACTGGGCAGCAAGCAGTGTTATTTCTTTAACATCTGCATGTTACCCAGCTAGCTGTCCTCTGAAGGCAGTGTGTTTTGTTGGTTGCTATGGTGAAATACCCTGCCGGTATCAGTTTGGGAGAAAAGGGTTAGCCTGGCTCACAGTTCCAAGTTACGGTCTGTCAGTGCATGAAAGGCACCATGGAGGCTTCAGACAGCTCAACCCATCGCATCTGTCAAGAGGTAGTGCAGAGTGATCGAATGTCTGTGCACTAGTGTACTGGTCTCCATTCACACAGTTCAGAGTCACCCTCCTAGGGATGATGCCTTCCACAGCAGGGTGGGGTTCTCTGCCTCAGTTAACACAATTCATAACCCCCCACACACAGGGTTGTCCACAGGCCAACCTCATTAGACAATTCCTCATTGAGACTCCTCCCTTCCCAGGTGACTCTGCATTAATTCATTAACAATCATAACCAACCCTCACAGGCAGATTATATTCCTGAAAATAGTATCATAAGACAAAGAAAAAATATTCAGTCTAATTTTCCCGTGGAATCATTGTTGCTTGAGGATATTAGCATTATCAAAAGTTCTAATCCAATTTTATAAAACGATCCTGAGATTCTTTACAGAGACTAAGATTTACTTACATAAAATATAAATATTTAATAATACATGGTACTTATCTAACACTATCAGTGTGTAGGGTATGTGGAAGAGGGTCTCACTGTATAGCTCTGGCTGGCTTGGAACTCACAGAGATCCGCCTGCCTCTGCTGGGATTAAAGGTGTGCGCCACCACAGTTGGCTATTTTTATATGTGTGAGCATTTTACCTGTGGTGTATATATTTGTATGTGTACTACATGTGTGCCTGATGTGCTTGGATGCCAGAGAGGTATCTGCTCCCCTGGAGTTGGAGTTACAGAGGGTTGTGAGCCATCATGACACAGGTCCTCTGCAGGAACTGCAAGTGCTCCTAACCATGGAGCCATGTCTCCAGACCTCACAGCTAGTCTCTTTTCCTTTCCTCCTTCCTTCCTTTCCTTTTTTCTTTTTTCCTGAGACGGGCTGCAATGAGTTTGTTTGTTTGTTTGTTTGTTTCTTTCTTTTTTTTCTTTTTTTTTTTTTTTTCCGAGACAGGGTTTCTCTGTGTAGCTTTGAGCCTTTCCTGGAACTCGCTTTGTAGACCAGGCTAGCCTCGAACTCACAGAGATCCACCTGCCTCTGCCTCCTGAGTGCTGGGATTACAGGCGTGCACCGCCACCGCCCGGCTGCAGTGAGTTTCTTAATGAGTCCTGCCTTATTTACTGTGCTGCAGAGGTCAGAGTGAAATCTGAGTGCAGTGGTAGGGAGTGCTTTGTCATTTTAGAGTGCTCACATCCCAAGGGTAGGTACTCGGTAAACGTGAATGTGTCTGTGTGCCTGAGCAAGCTCACAGAAAACTGTATTTTTTTGTGAGATGCTGACACATCTTTGAGAAGACTTCCAGAGAAACTTAGGCTTAGTTAATTGCTCTACATGAAGGAAATCCAGAAATGTTTAAAAGTCTTCATTCTGATTTGTCTTACTTAGCATGTGTGCTCTTTGGGGGTGGTTTTTTGTTTGTCTTCCTTTTTAAACATTTGAAATCCGAGGCAGAGACAGGGGATTCTTGGGGGCTTGCTGGCAAGTCAGTATGGCCAAATTGCTAAGGTCCATGTTCAGTGAGAGACCTTGTCTCAGATGACCTCCATATGCACATGTACACACGTGTGCTTGTACACACACACACATACATACACACAGAAGACCCCAGCCCATAGATTGGTACCACATTTAGGATGTGTTGGCCCATCTGAATAACCTAGTCATAGGTGTGCCTGAGTTTAAGTGTAAGAGCTAGTCAGCAGTTAGCCTGAGCTAATGGCCAAGCAGTTGTAAATAATATTAAGCCTCTGTGTGTTCATTTGGGTCTGAACGGCTGCAAGAATGAGGGACTGCAGGAGCCAGGTGGGACCAGGAAAACTTCAGCTACACCTGGGGATTTATCTTCAAGGTGATTCTAGGTCTATCAAGTCGACAGTTGATATAAATCATCACATTAACTTGTTTCCTTTAATGTTTCAACAAAACATTTACCTACTAAATACTAGTATGTGTCTCATATTGTTGTCCATTTTCACAATGGTAAAACTTAATGATAAAGTGTAAGAAGAAGGAAGCATAGACCTTGAAGGTGAAGATCTCTTCACTCAGAATGGTCCTAGCATGTCATTCAGAGTCACCAAAGAGCTGTGAGCAGTTGGCATGTCCACCAGCCAATGGGTAGGCCAGGACAGGGGTAATCACACAGTTTAAGTTAATTACTGTGCTGGTTGTGGATTTTGTTATCAAGGAAAACATGAGACTTTTTCCCAAAAAAAATTTATAAAATTCAAAATTTGTCATCTTTAATGTCTTTTACTGCCTTTTCTAAGAAATTAGATATATCTTTAGTGGAAACATGAAGAAAAATACTCTAAAAAAAAAACCCTGGGTGTGGTACATAAAAAAAAACAATAAATAGTAATAATATAATAAGTATACTTTGAAGTTTTACTCCACTGATTCCCATAATTTTCCTTGTCAACCTTTTTTTGGATGTAACTTCAGAGACCCCTTCACCCTGCTACAGCTGCAGTTCTCCGGTTTTTTGAAAAAAAAAAAAAAAAAAATATATATATATATATATATATATATATATGGGTTATAGACCGTAAGTTATAAGTTTTAAGATACTCATTTGGCTTTATAGATAATATTTACTTCATTGCATGGGAGCAGCTTGAAGGAGTTCATTGTGTGGGAGTACTTGAAGGTTTGGAAAGCAAATGAAACAAAAAATGTGAACTAATTGAAGGTTGGTTCATTAATGAACCAGCATATGCCTCCTCTGCTCTGGTAATGGAGACTTTGTTTTCCTTTCTTGGCAGTGATACTCTGGAGTCAAACGGGACCCTTTTATGTAGGTTCATTTCTCTCATCTGACCTGTGAGTGCAGCACACTGCACCCTAAACACTGAAGAGTTTGTGTGCTAGTTATATTGTAGTCAGAGAAACACAGGGATCTACTTGAGATAATGGTGCCTGTTCAGATACGGGCTACACAGAGTGTTTCTCTTAAAGTGGTGTTATTGATAAAGATTACCCATAATTCAGTGTGAAATCGAAGATGTTTTTCCATCCATGGAAGTTGATTAAGCAGAGGAGAGGCGTCCGAAAGGAGGAGTCCACTGGTGTTTGCTCTCAGAGTTGAATTTTATTTGAAGGAGAACATCAGCTAACCAGGCAGCTTTTCAGAGCAGCTGAACCTTGTGGAGAGCGTGGAATTGAATGTTTCGTGACAGTGGAAGGGCTTGGCTGGACACATGAGTTGTGAGAGAAGCAAAAGGTCTGTTTGGGAGTATGTTCATGTGGAGTGGATTAATTTATTCAGTTATCATCACGATCATCGTCTGAGCCACTCTTTTCATGTGTATGTGAAACCAGGCATCTTTCTCTGTCTCATACTGCTGAACCTTGTATCATCCGCATAGTTAGCTAAATGACTGAGTGGCTTTAATAACACATGTCTTTCCGTTTCTCTTTTCTTTGTTAGGGTTATTTGTTTGTTTCCAGGCAGACTTCATGGGCCACTGAATACTTGTCAATTTGTCTTATGCAATATATTTAACAGTGTTTATAGTAATATATTTTCAGTCTTGTTAAAAAATAAAATTACTGGGGCTGGAGAGAAGGCTCAGAGGTTAAGAGCATTGACTGCTCTTCCAGAGGTCCTGAGTTCAATTCCCAGCAACCACATGGTGGCTCACAACCATCTGTAATGAGATCTGGTGCCCTCTTCTGGCCTGCAGACATACATGCAGGCAGAACACTATACATAATAAATAAATAAATAAATCTTTTTTAAAAGAAGCAATTAATTAATTAATTAATTGCTGGGGCTGGACAGATGGTTCAGTGGTTCAGAGTGTTGGTTGTTTTTCCAGAGCACCAGGGCTCAAGTTCCAGCACCCATGTGGTGGCTCACAACTGTCTGTAACCTTAGTTCTTGGGGAACCTAATGCCATTTTCTTGCCTCTGAGTGTACCAGGCATGTAGGTGGTACACAGACATACATGCAGGCAAAACACTCACACACATAAATTTCTTTTAAAAAATTACCAAGACAGAGTGGAACAGCCTGCAGCTGTAGCATCTGGGAGGTTGAGGCAGGCGGATCAGGAGTCTCAGGCCAGGCTGGGCTTCATAGTGAGACCATGCCTCAAAACAGTAAGGAGCTAATATTTCCTGAACTTACCAAGTTTCAAATGCTTTTGCATGTTTCCCCCCTCTAGTTCTCCCTATAACCTAGCTATAACCTAGCCAAGGCGGGATGATATTTGAATTTTACAGAACTGAACCAGGTTAACTAAGCCTCCCCAAGGTCACACAGCTAGTGTAAGAGACAGAGTTAGTACTAAGTGCAAGGCTTTTGTTGTCTGATACTGTGTGTCTGTGTGACTTCTGTACAGCATTGGTCCCTGGTGTCACTGTGGACTTCTCCACTTGGCTTGTTTCCTATCCCTTCTACTGTAAACAGTCCCTTTAAGTGGGCTCCATGCTTTACTGATACCAGATGTACTCATCATTTAAGCCCCAAATCAAATGCTAGATTTTCTCACTGGCCCCATACGGAAGTAACCCGCTGTCTTTAACCTCCTGTGTAGTGTGTATCCTTCCTTTTTGTGAACTTATTTTACCTTTAGTTGCAGTGACTCCTCCACATGTGTGAATTTACCAGCCAGAAGCCCTTTCGTTCACTGCAGTCTAAGGCAGTGTTGAACACTGACAGCATTTAGTATTTGCTGTCTTAATATTAGATGTAAAAGCTAAACAAAACAGGAGTAAACGAGGAAGAACAAGGCATTAGTGTGTTTGTGATCGTTTGTTTCTTCTTCTTTAGAATCATGCTAAATTCTGTAGTGGTGGAACGAGATATGTCATGGATTTCCTGCTTTAGTGAGAAGGTTGAGATTCTTAGCATTTTGGTTTTTTTTTTCTTTTAATAAGACAAATAATAAGTCTGTTCAGGAGAGGCAGAAGGGACCTGCTGGTTTAATTTTGTTCACAGCAGGGGGTCCGATCATGCTCCTTTGGTCCTAGCTTTTTATAATAGGCTCAGTGTAGTGTTGGAATTCCACCATTGGTTGTCATGAATGTATTATCCTTTACGTTTATGGCTACCACTGGGATTGCCAAATAGTTTAGAGTAAGTTTATGGTAAACTGGCATCTACTCTTCTACAAATATTACAATGCTGTTGGTGGTATACTATGGAATTTTATAGAGAGATTGTCTCTTACTCGGCTTGCTCTCGGTTTTATTTTTTAGAGGAAGGCAGCTAAACCTAAACTTTCCTTGCCAAGAGGGCACAGGAAGTCTCCCCAAAAGTTAAATTGCTAAATTATGCCTTGGGACTACTGAGATGGCTTTGCTGTACAGGCGTGGCCACCTGAGTTCAGTCCCTGGAACCCGTGTTAAGGTGGACAGAGAAAGCCTACTCCACAAGTTGTTCTCTGGCTTCCGTGTGCACCAGGGCTCGTGTGCCCACACCTACACACGTGTACAGTATTGATGATGGTACATAATTATATATGCCAATTTCCTTTTTAACTTTTCTGCTTGAGCATTTCACGCAAACAAGAAAACCGGAGCTTTGAATAAACACAGAGTGGTAGAGGTGCCGAGCTTTTGAGCTTTAAGCGCTGAGTTGTTAAGGTACAAGTTGTGTTTTTCTAGTTTCTTGTGCCTGAATTGTACATGTATTTGCTGCTCATTTGACTGAACTCTTGAACTCCTGAGATATCCTCAGATTCTTAATTTTTTTGAAAGAGAGAAGTGCTTTTATTAAGATAATCTCTTTGAAATGACCATCAGTCTTTTTAATCATGTGGAACTTCATGAAATTGCCTGTAAAGCAAAAGGTAGACAGACAGTAACTCAGTCCTCTGACAGTAGTAGGTAGATTCTCACAAATTGTGGGACTCACAAAAATACTAATTGTTAAGATTTATAAATCTAGCATTAAATATCCATAGGGGAGGGGGGATAAAATTAAAGCTGTCAGAAATGTAATATTTGAAAGCATTTAATATTAACATAGGTATATAAAATGATACATGGGGGGTTGTAGATCAGCTGGAGAGTGCTTGCCTAGCATGCATGAGATTGTGGATTGGTCTCAGCTCCACATAAAACCAGGTGGAATGGTACATGCTTGTAATCCAGCACTTGGGAGGTCCTCAGTTACACTGCATGAAACACACAGGCACTCACACAGTATAAAATGATCAAAGTTTTAGTTCTCATAATAAAAACTTAAATTCTCCTTTATCAAAGTCATATTTTAAATTCTGGATTATTACAATAGTAGCACACTTATTTAAGGGAACTAGTGTAACATCATTCTGATGCTTGCTATCTCATTGTATTTTGCTTTTTTTGTATAGATTTGTTAGCCCTTGTAACAGTCATTTGAGGCAAGTGTAATGACTCAGGTCGGATGGATTGAGGCTGTAGAAGTCTATACGCTAAATTCACTGGTTGTGATATGATGAAGTTATTCACAAGCCTGGCTAATGCTCTCTCTTTTTCTCCTTTTAGATCTACACACAATGAGTTGGAAAAGAACCGGTGAGTCAGTGATGAGGTGCAGCTTTCATCTGTTTGAAAGCAAACTTATTGTTTTACCTGAGAAATTAAAGTGATTGATAGTGTGTATATAGTTGTTATTTTATTTTTAAGATGTATAGATTAGATTATTGATCATGATACATTGTATTTTCTGGAAGAAATGATTTATGAGGTAAACATGTTACTAAGCTCACTTAAATTTGAGTTTATGAGATGGCTTCTTTTCTGTCTTAGAGAACAGATTGACTGGTAGGTTCATGGCTTAAAACATGGTCTTGCTAAAGGATCAGGTTTCTGGATTAAGTAGTTATTTAGTGCATTGAATCTTTGCAGTTTACTCATTTTTTTTTTTCTTATTTGTTCAGTAAATGTTCATTAATCATGAACTATAATACCTCATTGCCAGGCACACTGAATAGTTTGCATAGAAAATAGAAGAATGGTTCAGGTCATTTTTGTCCTTAAGGAACTCAAGTTTTGTGGGTCAGAGAAAGTATTAGGTATGGTAATGGAGAAACAGAAGGTATGTACTAGGAGATCATTTTGGAAGTTCCCTTAATTCCATTGGAAGAGAGTCTGGAAGGCTCTTCATAAGACAGTGAGTGAGCATTGAGTACTCAGAAAACTGCGAGGTGCAATGTGAGAATAAAAGACTGGCACGCATGAGGCTCTGGGTTCTGTCAGTAGCACTGCAATAAAATAAAACAAAAACTTAGAGCACAGAGTGCCAGGCGTGGTGGCACACATCTGAAAACCCCAGCGTTTAAGAATCTGAGTGTGCATAGGAGGATCTTGAGTTCAAGGTTAATGTGGGCTACGTAATAAATTCAAGACCAGCCTGACTATTTCAAAGCAAGATCCTGTCTCAAAAACAAAATGGGATTGGAGAGATGGCTCAGCATTTAAAAGAGGGCCCAGGTTCAGTTCCCAGCACCCACAACCACCCATTACTCCAGTTTCAGGGAATCTGATGCCCTTTTCTGACCTCCCTAGGTACCAGGCACACACATGTTGCACATACATATATGCAGGGAAAACACTCAAACACAAAATAATATAAAAACAACAAAGCAATAAGAAAATTAGAATATATCTTGGGCCACATGGGTTAAATACTGATAAAACAAGTGGATTTTGTAATGATTTTATCCATACGGATATGACTCTCAGTAGACCTCCATTAGAAACCTGGCAAAAAGCTTTTAACATGAGTAAAGAGAGTCTTTAGTAACTATGTGGGTAAGAACTTTCAAGGCCTTGAGTAAATTTTACTTATTAATGCATGTCATCTATGACTTAATCACAGCATAAGAATGTGAAGATGGTGTTTATCCGCCGTGGTATTGCTTTGCTCTATACCTGTGAGTTATTTCACCCGTGTCCTGCTGTGACTTGGGCATGGTTTTGCAGAAGTCTTGTGCTAGGACCTTACTCAGGGCATGCTGCATGGTCTTGCAAACACTAACAGACAGCCTTCTTTTCTTTTTTCTCTGATTATTTTTCCCCTTTCATGCTGTTGTTTGTCTGCTTGCTTTATTCTCTTCCCCCATTCCCTGGGGGCCACTGTGAGGTGATACAGTAACCTTTTCCAAGACACTTTTTTTTGGGGGGGGTTTTCGAGACAGGGTTTCTCTGTGTAGCTTTGCGCCTTTCCTGGAACTCACTTTGTAGACCAGGCTGGCCTTGAACTCACAGAGATCTACTTGCCTCTGCCTCCTGAGTGCTGGGATTAAAGGCATGCACCACCACTGCCTGGCCCAAGACACATTCTTAAAGGATTCTTATCATTAGAAATACAATTGTCAGCTGGGCAGGAAAGGATCCAAAGCTACACAGAGAAATCCTGTCTCAGAAAAAAACAAAAAAAAAAAAAAAAAAAAAGAAGAAAGAAAGAAAGAAAATTGTCATTGTATAAGAGGGCCAATAACACAGGAAGGCAGCAAAGAATGTGTAAAAGCTCAGTCCATAGTCTTATATTTTTAGCCCCTACCAGGTATTACTTAATATTTGTTATTTCCAAAGTATGGTTCTTATTTATACTGTTAATTTAAAAAAATGGTCAGCCTGGATTTTGAATCTTTTGAGCTAAGTGAATTCTGGCTTTACTTGTCATCGGCCTTAGAACATGCTCTTCAATGAGGAAAGTAACTCAGTATGCAAGCAGCAGTTTAGTGTGTGTTCATCCTGAAAAGGTATTCTTGGAGTAATTTGTATTCTTGAAATTTTGCCACTTTATATATATAGTATTTATGTCAGAAAAAAATGTTTTCTTCTTAGTTCACACTAAACTCTTGACATAAAGCTCTTGGAGTTGGTGGTTTTTTACTGCAGTGATAGTATGTGGTGTACAGTGTTAATGAACAGTAGAGAAACTTCAGATGGTTCTCTTAAAGCCCCGAGTGTGCTGAAGCTAGAGCCCAGTGGCGGAGACTTGAGGCCAGGGACACCCATAGTACTTTGTTCAAATTTACCATCACCCAAATGCCTGTAACTCACTCACGATGGAGCTTTTGGTAGTCTCAAACACTTTTTGGGAGGTCTCTGGAACTAGTTTCCTTTTAGCACCATATTGAGCAACCTGGCCTAGTGCAAACACGTGACTTGTGGAGAGTACCCCTGGTTGTGTCGTCCCCACACAGGCCCTGACAGGTCCAGCAAGTGGACATTCAGTGGCTCAGTGTTCCTCGGGAACCTGTGTGATTAGCTCATGGTAAACCTAATGAGTCTCTGAGATCCAGGTATTAGGATTTATTTTGTCCATTGGCTTATCTTATGAGTTTGGTCCTTTGGCAGAGAAGAAACTGTTCAGTGCAGATTTGGATGCCACTTCATTGGTTTTTCATTTCCTTAATTCAAATTACTGGTGATGTTTTCAACAGAGTCAACAACTTTAGCAGGACTTTAATGGTCAAGAACCTTAGTGCTGACTGTGGGGGAGGCCATTCAACCTTAGCAGCTGCCTTTCGACTGAAACACAAGGCTTACCCTTATTACAGCTTTGGCAAAGCTGGGAGGGCTAAATGAGGACACTGGACTAAGAAGATGCTTTGCTAGGCAGGGGGAATGTCTGTGACAAAAGAGAATTAAGTCCAATGGATGCTAATGGGTGTCTTCCATACATAAAGACACCACATCCTCCTGAGAGAAAGATGATGTAAAAATTTATGGTTTTTATGGTTTAGGTTGCACAAATCCTAGTTGATCTTTTAAGAAAAGCCCCGAAGCCAGATACTGGGGTAAATACTGAAAGATCAGAGAGACAAAGGAATAAGACACTAGAGAAACTTCTCACCACTACTGAATTTTCAGGCCGAATAGAAGGAGAGATTCTATCTCCACAAAGCCTCTGGCTGAATTCCCCTGAGTCTTCAGTTTAAAAGGCTTCAGCTGAAAAGAGCTCTAGTTCCTGTCTCCTCATGCCTTATATACCTTTCTCCGCCCACCATGTCACTTCCTTCCTTGTGCTGGGATTAATGGCGTGTGTGCTTCCCAAATACTGGTAGCAAAGTTGTGAGATCCCAAGTGCTGGGATTAAAGGCGTGTGACTGCCAAGTACTGGGATTAAAGGCATGTGCCACCACTGCCTGGCCTCTATGTTTAATCTAGTGGCTTGTTCATTCTCTGATCTTCAGGAAAGCTTTATTAGAGTACCACAAAATATCATCACAGAGTGCCTACTGTGCTCCCTATCACACAAGGCTGTTCTCTGATTCCAGAAGGTAGGAAAATAGAAACTGTGAGTCATAGTGTCTTTGAAAACTGGCTGTCACAATAATTTGAAACAAGATGGATGTGAACATAAAAGAATCCTGACCATGATCCTGTCTAATCATAAATATGATGGCTATGTTTATTATTAATCTTTTTCTTTAGTGATAATTAACAAATACTTGGCATTGTGATACATAAAATGAAGATATGATTCAAGCTTTATCCTGTATCCTTAAGGTTAAAATCATCATGGTTTGGTATTCATAGGATTATCTTCTAATGATGTGATCTAGTTTAGTGACCAGTTAATGTCTGGAAAGGTACACTAACGGTGTGTTCACAAGGAAGGTTATGTCCAGAACAGAATAGCCAACATTAAGTGGTGGAGGAGCAGAGTCTATCACATTGGGATAGCAGGTAAGACCAGAGAGGTAGTTTGCGATTGGACTGTGGAATGGTATTTGTACCTCATTTTGTTGGCAGTGATATTTGGGCCTTTGTTTCTGTAGTATTGGGAATTGAACCCCAGGGCCCCGGGTTAGGTAAGTGTGCCACTGAAATAATTACCCAACCACGACGATTTGAAGTTTTTGTAGGAAAGATGAAGGCATGATCAGAGCATTGGCGGAGGAGGGCCTACCAACTGGTGAGACGTGCTTAAAATCCCTGTGCTTGGAAGGTAGAGGCAGAAGGATCCGGACTTGGAGGCCAGCCCCTACTACGTAGCCAGTTTGAGGCGAGCCTTGGGTACATGAGACTAGTTAGGAATAAATGAGGAAATAAGATGTAACTATAGAAGATGGGAGACCAGTGTGGGTGCTTTTGAGGTGGTGCATGAAGTAGAAGACGTCAGAGCAGCACTCAGTGGTCTGGGGACAGAAGAGGACAGGATGAGAAGCACGTAAAGAAGAGTGAGTGCTGTCAAGTGCTGCTACTTAGTCTTTTCCTTCTTCCCGAGTACACTGCAGACCACGACGTTTCTCTGTGTGCAGTCCTTCACCTGCTTCCTAATGAAACGACATAAAACCCGGGGCCTGCCAGTCCCACCACTCTGTCCCAGAGGAGAGTCCTCACCTCCTGTGCTCCACCCCACCCCACAGAAGCACTGCCCTTGCTTCTGTCTTAGGACTTTCGTGCTTGCTGTTTCTTCTGTTGTGACGCTTTCCCTCGTTCTTAGTCATGACGGAGTTCTTGCGCCATCTCCTCAGTGGTGGAATTCTCATCTGTCATGTGTGAGGCTCTGGGTTCAAACATACAGGCGCACTCTGTCTACCTAGTCAATACATCAAAGTATAGTTATTAATGAAAACTGAGGAATATAGACAAGGCTCTTGAGATGTCAGCAGGAGCAGTAATTTCATAGAGGGAAATGGGGAACTTAATGAATTATTGAAATGTAAACAGATCATATGATCTAAGTTTATAGGTGGGAACATTTTAAGGGATTTTTACTGGCTAAAAATATGTCACTTTTTTAGATGCCTCTTTTTGTGCTCTGTGGTGTGTATTATATACTCCACAAATAAGGACCAGTGTCCGTGATAAAGTTTATACTCTGCAAGATCTTACTCACTTTTTATTCTGTTTGCAGATGGCTAAGTTTTGGTTTTTGGGTTTTCAAGACAGGATTTCTCTTCTGTAGCTTTGGAGCCTGTCCTGGATCTCACTCTGTAGTTCTCACAGAGATCTGCCTGCCTCTGCCTTGCAGGTGCTGGGATCAGAGGTGTGCGCCACTACCGTCCGGCTGCAAATGGCTAAGTATTTTTATGAAGAGAACCTGCATACGTATATTAAAAGGATAAAAATCCCAGAAATGATTTTAACTTTTCTCTTAAATTTTTATTTTTATTTTTTTGTCTTTTTGACGGTCTCACTCTGTACCCAGGCTGGCCTTGAACTCACAGAGATCCATTTGCCTCTGCCTCCCAAGTGCTGGGATAAAAGGCGTGTTAGACTTTTTGATGTGCTCTGCTTATCACAAATGTTTGATAATGAGTAAGTTTTCTTCTGGACACTATCATGTCCCAGGAACATTTAGATACATTGGATTTTTCTTTTGGCCCTCTTCGTGCATGCTGCTAAATTAGAGTTTTATTTCTAGAGCCCATGGATCTGGACATTTCAACCAAGTGATTGTTTTGGTTCAGGGTCCCTCAGTGGGAAAAGCATTTCTTAACTGGTTTTTGTTTAAAAAAAAAAAAAAAAGACTGTACACTTACTCAACGCATTCCGGAAAAGCTAACACTTGTTTTCTTAGAAGGAAAAACAAAACCTGGCCAGACGGAACTTTGAGTAGTGCTTCAACTAAGTATTTGAAGCAAAATGAAAGTGGGTTTCTGTAGTTCTTGTCATGTTTGCCTCACAGAGCAAAGTGACATATCTGTGTATTTAAATTGTGTGTTGTATATCGAAGGCGCATGACTAAAAGATACTTGTCCAGAGGCACTCCTATTAATGGGGGATACCATGTTGACTTTATTTTTTGGAGTCCTTGTAGCAAGGCTGCTTAGTTGTGTGTGTGTGTGTGTGTGTGTGTGTGTGTGTGTGTGTGTGTGTGTGTATGTGTGTTTAAAAGGCATCAATAGTAAACCTATCCATACATCTCCCTAGATCATCAGGCTGAAAGGGGTGTTAGGAAATCATCTGGCCTAGACTAGACCTCAGAGCCTAAGTCCCCTCCTGACTGTCTGCCCCACCAAGCTGGTGAAGGACAAGCTAGGGTAGAAACCTAGCTTCCTAATCGCCAAGCTAGAGCTTATTCATGCCACCTTCCAGGCATGTGTGAAATGCATGTTTTTCCTAACTGTACATAGCGGCCTCTGAACTCTTGAACATCGCCTTGTGTCTCTTCTTTGACGAGTAATCTGCGCTACTTTATCTTGTGGAGAGTGCATATATCCCTTCTGGACTGGACACACCCCACGGAGCACAGGCTTCTGTAACAACACAGGTACATTGCACTCTGTTTTCAAGTGCCTTGACCAACAGGTACCCAGTGAATTAATAACTTTCCGTAGCAGGTTACATCCTTTGTTAGATGAAGAGAAAAAGTTAAATGTAGAGTCAAATTTAGCTGTGCCTCCTCCTTTCTTCCTTTTCTTGCTGCTCTTCTTCATAAATCCTGCTCTTCAAGATAGAAAAATATTTTAGGAAGACACAAAGTGAGATATTTGCAACCCTGCAAACATCTTCCCTGTCTAAAAAAATAGTTTTGTTCTCTACCCCTGCTTCAGAGAGAACAGTGTGTCCCCATAGGGTATTCTAGGTAATGTGACCCACTTAGGAAATATGTGGTGACTGTGTTTCATAATGGGACCTCTGCTAAAGCGGTGTATTGTGGGACAATGCCTCTTGAGTAGGATGGCTTTCCAGATGCTGTGGTACATTACATGTTTCAGTTGTAGAGCTGGCCAAGTACTCAGTTCTAATTTGAATTTTACTAGTAGGCTGGGGAGGTGGCGCAGTGGTTAAGACCATGTACTGCTCTTCCAGAGGACCTGGGTCCTGTTTAAAGCACACAAATCAGGTGACTGAAAATTGCCTGTGACTCCAGCTTTAGAGTGATCACGTGCTTCTGGTCTCTCTGGGCACCAGCACTCATGTGTGCACACGCACACACACAATTAGAATACTTTTAAATGAATTGGCATTTACCTATCATTTTTTTGTTTTTCGAGACAGGGTTTCTCTGTGTAGCTTTGTGCCTTTCCTGGAACTCACTTGGTAGCCCAGGCTGGCCTTGAACTCACAGAGATTAAAGTAATCCCAGCACTCAGGAGGCAGAGCCAGGCGGATCTCTGTGAGTTCGAGGCCAGCCTGGGCTACCAAGTGAGTTCCAGGAAAGGCACAAAGCTACACAGAGAAACCCTGTCTCGAAAAACAAAACAAAACAAAATTTTTAATTGGACGCTGGGAAGATAGCTCAGTAGGAAAAGGCACCCGTCTCCAAGCCTGACAACCTGAATTCAGTTCCCGGGACCCACGTGGTGGAGAAAGAATCAGCTCCCCAAGTTGTCTCTGGACCTCCACATGCATGGCATGTGAGCACTCCACACACACAGAAAAAGATGTAACAAAATCATTTGTGATTGGTCTTAGAGTTTACCATAGTAAAATAATGAAATTCCTTTTGTTTAAAAGTTGTCAATGAAGTAGGTGACCAGATGGTTCAGCAGTGAAAAGCACATGCTGAGAACTAAGCTCAGATCTCCATGGTTGTACAGCAAGAGCTCTTAACCCGTGTGTGTGTGTGTGTGTGTGTGTGTGTGCGCGTGCGCGCACCAGTGAGCTTCAGGTATCCATTTGTCTCTGCCCACTTCTTCAAGCAAGGCTGGAGTTAAGGCATCTGCCACCATGTCCAACTCTTACATGGGTTCTGCAGACCTGAGTTCAGTACCTTGTACTTGAGCAGCGGGCATTTCAGCCAAGCCATCTCCCAGCCACCCTGATGTTTAAAACGTTTTGTTGAACTTTCAGGAGTGTTCTCTCCTTCTGCCATGGATTCTGGAGGTTAGACTCAGGTCATCAAAGAAATGAGGTAGAAAATGATAGAGGAGAATACCTGATACCCTCCCATGGCCTCCACACATGCACAGGCATGTGCAGCAGTACACGCGCGTGCGTGCATGTAAACACACATGTCAGTATTTCATTTCATAACATTCTAGTGAAGTAGAAATATTTTTAAACATTAGCTTGAGAAGAGAGCCGCTTAGCACTTCAGTCCTAAAATACTGTTTTTCAGAGGACGGCTTTTTATTGAAGAAACGTTTGGAAATGGTATAAAGGACTCTATTTTACTTCTGTCTAGGATTTTTTAATTTAAATTTGGGAAAGCTGGATTGCAAACATGTCTGAATTTCACTTTGCCAAATGCACCCATATTTCTTGGGAAGTGGAGCTACTATCCAGGCTTTCTCAGTACTCTTAATAGAGCTTGGAGTCATTGATTACAGAGAGGTTGGATGTAACCACAGGTCAGCAATGGGGAGCAGGAAAACAGCAACATTTCTATTCCCAGTAAATAGAAATACAGTTCGGTCTCTGCACCCAGTTCCTGCCTTCACATTTATAGGTGCAATAAGTAGGACATACTAAAAAATGCAGGTTTAAGATTTTTCTCAAACTTCTTGGGTTTGTTTTGAACTTCCTTTGAACACTTCATCTATGATGACTAATAATAGGTAGTTGTCAGATGTCTATGCTAGTGTCTCCTGTATGCCATTAACCTCAAGGTTGTGTTTTCTGATTTGAAATCTCTGGTGGAAATAGGATTTCATTTGAAGTGGCTTAGTTCCTGGCACCAACAGACTCCTCAAGGTAATTACAAATCAGCCGACAAGCACTTATTAGGCATTGGACTCTGGTAGTTACTAGAGAGAGAATAAAACAAGAAGTCCTGGGTCCTACTCTTGATTATAACCTAACTAGGTAGAAGACAAAGATATTATTACAGAGCCCCTTTAAAGAGTATAATTAAGTGCTGAGTTGTGTGTGTGGCAGATGGGAGTTAAGGTAAATTCATTGTGGGGGGCTATTGTGGACTAAAGCTGGTGTGAACAGCCTGGTCATGCATACTTATTTCTGTGATCTTCGTGGTATTCCAGTAGTTTGCCAGAACTAGCCTGTGTTTCTTGTAGGTTTCTTTGAATTCAAGTGTAGTTTGTCACTTGCTCTGAGGTGAAGTCAAACCATCCAGCATGAATAAAATAGATAGGCGCCTGAGTATTTGCAGAGGGGTGCAGCCTTTTATTCCTTTATAGTTTAAGGTTGCTTCCTGCTGGGTCTGGGTCAGCTAAATATAGTCTTTTGGTTTTCTGAGACAGAGTCTCACTGTGTAGCCAACAGTGGCCTTGAACTTGACATCCTCAGGCCTCAGCCTTCCAAGTGCTGCGATTATAGTTTACTTATTTTTATTTTATGAGCATCAATGTTTGGCCTGCATGTATGTCTGTGTGAGGATGTCGGATCCCCTGGAACTGGAGTTATAGACAGCTGTGAGCTGCTGTGTGTATGCTAGGAATTGAACCCAGGTCCTCTAGAAGAGCAGCCAGTGCTCTTAACCACTGAGCAATCTCTACTGCCCCCCTCAAAGTACTGAAATTAAAGATGTTATCATCACATTAAGTTTATACAGTGTCATTTTGTAATTGAAAATAAAATTATTCTGGTCATGGTTTCTCCTCTCTCATCTCCTCTCAGATCTTCCCCACCCTTCCAACTCCATGCCTTCTTTCTCTTTCTGTTAAGAAAACAGACAAGCAAATAAAAAAGACAAACAAGGATAAAACAAAAGAAACAGCACAGAACTGCAGCAGCACACACATGCACATACACACTCAAAGCACATACAGACACATACAAGCAAAACCTATCAAAACATAGAAGAAGCCCATCAAAAGACAAAAGTCAAGAGACTGATATATAGGCAAAAGACAAGTTTAAAAAGACCCAAAACCAACCAACCAAACAAACAAAAAACCCAGACAGAATATTATGAGGTAAAAAGAAAATCTCCAAAAATACCATTGAGTTTGCTTTGTGTTTGGCCGTCTAGTGCTGGGCATGGGTCTGTCCTTAAGTGTGGTTTGAATTTCTAGCAAGATTCCCTTGGAGAAACTAATTTTTCCTTTGCAGGTGGTCATAGTGTCATTTTTAATAGTTAGTTTTCCTGTGAAGAGTTCTCCCAGTTTTTGTGGTGGGAATGTTGGTGAAGGCCCAGATATCTTGTAAAAATAAACAAAAACTTGAGATTGCCACACTCAAAGATTTTAGTTGTTTGGGACTTACTGGAATAAAATTAACTTTTACAACACTACTCCGAAACAGAATGATATTTAAGAGATGCTGGAGAACCTAGGAAGAGGGTAAACACGTATAATGGGAACTTGCCTCAGCCCCTAGAGTTTCTTAAGGACTGTTCTGTGTCAGACTAGTGGTAAAGATGTTCATTTGAATCTGCATCCCTACATGATATAGCTTTGTAACTTAAAAACATGTCCAAACCTCTCTCTTAAGGGGTTTGCCTAAGAACTGATGTTGGCATGAGATGTAACATCAGAAACACACACACTCTTACATAGACTGAAACACAGACACACACAGACACACACACATACATTCACACAGAGAGATTCACACATGCGCACACCAGAATGCTCTGCTTTTCAATACTTTGATCCAGAAGTGGTTAGAGCAAGTATGGCTCATTTAAAAGATCCTAAAACTACACAAGAAAGATTTCCTAATCTAGAAATGCAAAGACTAAATTAGAATATGTGAGTAATCTGTAAATTGTAAAAGTACACATAGATTTCTTCACCAAAACCATGACTAAATTCAGGAAACTTTGAAACCTAAAGGAGAAATTTCAGATTTTTTTTTTTTTTAAAGACAGTCCTACTTAATACAATGTATGTTAACTATAAAGGGTCTTGTTACCACAAATAAAAACATTTAAATCCATTTTTAAATAATGTTTTTGGGTTTTTTAAGAAGATGGACAGGTATGTGTGATGCTTGGGTCATGGCCAGGTAGGAGCCTATCTGAGCCATCCTATCCATTGGTGACACTGACAAGCGCCAGGCTCTTGAGCATTTGGATCATTGCTGTGAGTAGGATGATAATGTCTATATGTCTTTAAACTCTTTGGCTCATTTTAGTCTAGCACAGTTCACAATTATTCCTTTATAGATGGTTGTGAGCCACTATGTGGTTGCTGGGAATTGAACTCAAGACTTCTGAAAGAGCAGCCAGTGCCCTTAACTGCTGAGCCATCTCTCCAGCCCCCACAACTATTTCTTTATAGAACAGCTTGTATTTTGCAAAACTAAAAAAAAAAAAAATCAGTCACTTTCAAGTAAGTTTCTTTTTCAATTAGAAATTCTACCTTTACTGTCAAACATGATGCAGGGCAGGTAGTCGAGTGACTTGTGAAGGAGAAGGTTCTTCCTAGAGCAGTTGGACGCTGCGTTCCTATACATCTCTTGAAAGCATTTTTTTTTATTGCTATATGTTGAGTCATATGAGGAGGGAGTGTAGTTTTCTTAGCTTGCAATGTAAATTCTGGTGTTTTGTTTTTTTTTTTAAGAAAAATTAAATAAATATTGAGTATTGTCTTTTACCATTTCAAAGGATCCTGCACATATCTTTTGAAAATTAGAGCTGTTGGTGACCCCGAATGCTGTTTCAGGACTTTGATCCTGCATTATTTGAAAGGAAATACAGGCAGGCTTGACAAACATAATCTCCAAACCCTGTTGGCTTCTTTCGTTGGAACAATAGTTTTTCTGTCTTGTTGTAGTGGTGTGTGTACTGTAGTGTAGACCAGGGTACGATCTCATCGCTCTGCGGCTCACTGGTAATGGGAAAAGTGGGGCAACTTCCCTTCTACTTGGCTTTTCCTTTTTTCTCAAACCCGTGGAATTACATGGATTTTTCTAAGTTGTTCTCCAGAACTATTGATGGAGAACAATGGAGTAACACAAGATTAGTACTAGAGTTCTCCTCCCTCTCTCATTCTTACATTCCCTGAGCTTTTCCAGAAGAGTCAAACTAAGATTGAGACATATAAAAAAAATAGAAGCAAGTCAGAATTCAGGGTTATGACAGAATGCTTTAAACCAGCTTCTTTGGCTTGAATCGTCTAGGGAATCATTCAGTGAACACCTTCCTCCTTTCAGAAAAAGCTTTTAAAAATACAGTTCTTAAAAATACACTTTTTAGGGCTGGAGAGATGGCTCAGCGGTTAAGAGCACTGGCTGCTCTTCCAGAGGTCCTGAGTTCAATTCCCAGCAACCACATGGTGGCTCACAACCATCTGTAATGAGATCTGGTGCCCTCTTCTGGCCTGTAGGCAAACATGCAGACAGAACACTGTATATATAATAAATAAATAAATAAACCTTTTTTAAAAATAGCAGTTTTAAAAAATACTGTTCTTAAGGCATATTCCATTCTACTTGCTTTAGAGGGATTTTTTGGTCTGTCCTTAGTGCAACACTGGAAGGGGGGCTCCAGATTGGCATCAGGTGAGGTTCTGCTATGCTAGGCTAACTCCAAAAGAAATTCAGAAACTGCTTTTCATTTGGGCTCTTTGTGGTCAGGACACACACACACACACACACACACACACACACACGACATAGGGTCATGAAAGACAAAACTCAGACAGTTAAGTAATTTAGAAATAAGACAGTATATCCAAATATCAGTTCTATGCCATTACCAAGACTGTGGCATATCTTACATTCTGTGAATTTTATTTTCCCAGAGGTTCTAAATGGCCAGTTAAGTTTGTGAAGCAAAACACATTGGCCAGCATTTGTTCTCTGTTGTCCTTTTCCTGCCCCAAATTTCACCACCCCTCATCTTCCCCAAACAAAACCACAACATTTTGATTTGGGGGAAATTACGATAAAATGGGACTTTAAAAGTAATCCCTAGCTAGCTTGACTGAACTGGCAGGTGTCCAGCAATGTCAAACCATTTGCCATCTGCTGGGAGTGAGCACGGTTCCCACTCTTAACCAGCTCTCCATCTCAGGCTTCTCTTTCTTGGGTAAGCTAACTATCCACATTTTCGGGGTGCATTGATTCTTAGACTTGCTCTTGTTCACTTAATAAATCTTATCTTTCCTCCTACATTTATACACCCCTTCAAAATGAGCTGTTATACTAACATGTCGGAGAGGGGCATTTGAAAGGACACAGGCTTGTGTTGCCATTTCTAGCTTCTGAACAGTTCGGTTGTAAAGCAGTCTTCCAGGTTGTCTGTGCATGTAAGGTCACTATTTTACTGAGGTCTCTAACAACTTCATTTCTCTGTCATCCTGAACCGTCGTTTGCTTACAATAAAATAGTTGTGCCTGGCTCTGGACTGGAGTGGTAGTGTGAGAGTTATATGTAAACCTGTGTAGATGAGATTTAATTCTTGCATGCGTCTTGTGTAAGAAAATAAGCCGGTGTCTCACAGCAGCTTATCTCTGTGTCTGCCATCTGATTTGCCAGCACGTAGGAAGTTTGTTTTGGTTTCAAAATGTACTTTACCCCATGGTTTCTGGCAGGGTACAATCCTATTGACATCACTGTGTTTCAAATAGAAAATTAACAAGTAGCTACTGTTGTGATTGCAGACTGCTTTCCCAGCCCCTGTGAGAGAATGCTTTTTCCTCTGGACAGTAATACTTCTCAGCCCCTTGGTACCATTAAGTCAGCCAATGGGGGCTGCCAGAAAAGGGATGAACACCCACAAAAGACTGAAGAATAGAAAACTGTTAATAAGGCAGAAGTCTTTAATCTGTTTCCAAACTGATGTGAAAGATAATTTAAAAAAAAAAAAATCCCCCCTCCCATCCCCAGCTAAGTTTTGACAGTAGTCCAGGTCCAGAGCCTGATCCCTCCAGAGAGCACTATCCTTTCCCTCCACCAAAACCCTGGAGGGTTGCCAAAAGAAAATAAGCTATTTTGTATTTAGAACAAATTGCCACTGTTTTCTCCAGCCATGTAGCCCTATTTCCCAGACCTTGAAACCTGGAATACAGAAAGTTCTTGTGTGACTGAAGAAATATGCTGAATGAATGATGAAGCTAGTTTTTGTTTTTGTTTAAAGAAAAAAAGAAAAGGGGAAAAAAAAAAAGACCCAACAACCCCAAATCCTTATAAACAGGTAGAGAGCAGCTGCTTGCCTAGAGACTAGTTTTAGCACAGAATGCACATGAGTGAGCAGTTCCTTAAGTCTTCAGCTCTGGAGGCTCCTGTTGGAGTTCCAGTGAAGAGCATTTGCTTCTAGAACAAGATCTTAATGTCTTAATGATTTTTTTTTTTAATGAGGGAGGCTGTCTAAAGTGAAATCTTGAGCCAGGCATGATGGCTCAAGTCTGTAAACTGAGCTGCTGTGAGATGGTGGTGGTGGTGGTGAGTTCCAGGACAGCCTACGTAATGAGAATTTAAATTCCCAGTTTAAAAAAAAAAGTTAATTTTTCTTTAGAGATGAATACAGAACATTAAAAAAAATAATCATTGATGTGTTCTCCCTGCTAGCCTTGTAAACTCCAATAAAGATAAGGTCATCTGGGAGTGGTGGTGCATGCCGTTACTGTCAGCACTCGGGAGGCAGAGGCAGGTGGATCTCTTGAGTTTGAGGCCAGCCTGGTCTACAGAGAGAGTTCCAGGACAGCCAGGGCTATGTAGAGAGAGACCCTGTCTCAAACAAAGTAAAACATAAGAAATAAGGTAAGATTAAAGCCATCAGGGTCTTATTATTGTTTTCTTCCTTTGCATCATGTAATAGGAACTTTTAGACTTTGTTCTTATACCTGGGTTTCTGAGCTATTTGTGTTCTATTTGTTTTTATGGTTACCTTTCTGCCATTATACTTGTAATTATTACTAGTACTTGAACTTAAATTTTTTAAAAAGTATGTTTCTTTTCATCATTGGTGTATGAGTCTTTTGTTTGCATATATGTCTATGCATCACATGCATGCCTGATGCCCACGGGACTAAATAAACCAACCCTAGGTCCTCTGCAAGAGCAGCAAGTGCTCTTAACAGCTGAGCCATCTCTCCAGCCCTTGAACTTAAGATTTTAAAGTTAGAACCAATTTTCTGCTTTCTAGAAAATATGAAGTCAGAAATGTGAAATTGACCCCAAAATGGACTTTAGCAGACTTGAATTTCTAAATTTTATTTGGCTTTGTTGTACTAGCTTCATATCACTGTCAGTACTTTGATAGTCATTCTTTTCATGGGCGCTGTTTTTAAAGTGTGTGTGTGTGTGTGTGTGTGTGTGTGTGTGTGTGTGTGTGTGTCAGAGATACAGAGAGACAGAGAATGAATGAATGAATGAATGAATGAATGAATGAATGAGAACGTGGGTACTCACAGTAATCAGAAGGGAACATTGGATTCCTTGGAGCTGGAGTTAAGGGCATTCATGAACTACCCAGTGTAGATGCTGGGATCTGAGCTCCTGGTCCTCTCATAGAGCAGTAAGCTCTCTTAGCTGCTAAACATCTCTGTAGCCCTTGTCATGAGTCCTATTCTTAAACCCTCTACTGTTTATTAAAAGAAATCTCAACTGTAGTCAGGAGTTAGGTTGAAGATTGTCAGTTTCACATGTCTTGGGTAAATCACATCTTAACATATATGGTGATTATAATTGCATCAGAAATAACACAGGTGTCTACAGAGTTCTGGCATTTAGAAGCAGATCTCACAAATGCTGGCCTAACAACTAATTATACTGTTTATGGACTCTAGTATTGATTATTAGGTCAACTTTAGTGAGATAGAGCGTTCTGGGTACATGTACTAGAAATTATATTTCTTCTCAGTTCTGTGTGTTCATTCTGTTTAATATTAGAAAAATTGAAATAATAAAAAGTAAATTTAATCTCAACTAGAATATAATATGACTGGAAAGATGGCGTAGTGGTTAAGAGCACTTGATGCTCTTAGAGAGGACCAGAGTTTGGTTCCCAGCATCCACATGGTCTAGATCATAATGGTCTGTAACTTGAGACCCAGGAAATCTAATGCTGTCTTCCAGCCTCTGTGGGCATTGCACAGGCATGGTGGTACACTTACATACTTGCAAGCAACGTACACACACAATACTTCTCTTAAAAAAAACAGTGTAATTAATATAAAAACCTAATGTTAATTATTGAAGTCATATGTAAAGGAAAGTCTCGCAAGGAAAACATTAGTTTGACTTTGAGTTGAAAATTGTAACAGATGGCTGGGTGTGGTGGCACACCTATAATCCCAACACTCAGGAGACTAGGGACTGAGAAAGGTCACTGTGGTTTACATAGCAAGATTTAAAAAACAAAATCATATTTGATGTTTACCAAGTGGACAGTAGTGATGAGGGCAGTCCAAGTGATGGACAGGGATAAAATCATGTTTGGATGTGGATTAGATATATATGGGTTTGGATATGGGAAATGTGGGAAGGAGAGAACAATTACATCTTCAGAGGGGCAAAGATTAATATTGGCAACTTAAAAAAATCTGTATAGTATCTAGCTCACGGCATGGCAGGTGGGGCTTACTGCTTCCTGATGGTCATTGTTTTTGACTCATTGGCACTTGAGGTTCTTCTTACCTCTGAATTATATAATGGCTAAGTAACATTGCAGCCTCCATGAACTTTCTTGAAAAAGAATATGTTTGTCAGTACTCAGATATCACTTTCTTTCCACACATACACCACACTCTTACCTTGTCTCTTATATCTTCTTAACTGTGCTCCACTGTCCATTCTTTTCTACTTTCCAGATATTTGGAATACGTAGTCTCCAAAATACATTGGTCCAAAATGACGTTTTCAAGTCCAAAACTTGACTTTAGCAGTTGGAATTTTTTTTATTAAGAGATTTTCTATTTGTTTTACATCTCAACCCACTCCCCATTCCCACCTCCTCCAAGGCAAGGCCTCCCATGGGGAGTCAGCAGAGCCTGGTACATTCAGTTGAGGTAGATCCAAGCCCCTCCTCCCTGTACCAAGGCTGCACCAAGTGTCTCACCATAGGCACTAGGCTCCAAAAAGCCAGCTCATGCACTAGGGACAGGTCCTGACAAGTGGACAGGGCCCCACAAACAGTTCAAGCTAAACAACCGTCTTGCTTATCCAGAGGGCCTATTCCAGTACCATGGGACTCCTCAATTATTGAGTTCATGTGTTTCCACTAGTTTGTCTAGTTGTCTTGTACTTTTTCCAATCATGGTCTCAATATCTCTTGCTCATATGATCCCTCCTCTCTCTCATCAATTGGACTCCCGGAGTTCCGCCTGGGACCCGGCCATAGATCTCTGCATCTGCTTCCATCAGTTACTGGATGAGGGTTCTATGGTGACAGTTAGGGTATTCAGCCATCCAATCATCAGAGTAGGTCAGCTCAGGCACCCTCTTGACCACTGCCAGTAGTCTATGGTGGAGTCATCTTTGTGGATTCCTGGGAACCTCCCTAGCACTCTGCTTCTCCCTATTCC
The DNA here is from genome assembly GCF_903995425.1 of Onychomys torridus. Taxonomy (NCBI): domain Eukaryota; kingdom Metazoa; phylum Chordata; class Mammalia; order Rodentia; family Cricetidae; genus Onychomys; species Onychomys torridus. Next base: position 172,480,275 of record NC_050443.1, read on the forward strand.
CATGGTGCCTTCACTTATCATGGTATCTCTTTCCTTGTTCTTCCATTCTGTTCCTGTTCCAGCTTGAACCTCCCACTCCCCTAAGCTCTCATCCCCCATCTCTGCCCTCCATTACCCCCTCTCACCCCCAGTTTGCTCATGTAGATCTCATCCATTTCTCCATCACTGGGTGATCCATGCGTCCTTCTTAGGGTCCTCCTTACTAGCTAGCCTCCCTGGAGCTGTGGGTTGCAGACTGGTTATCCTTTGCTTTACATCTAGTTTCCACTTATGATTAAGTACGTACCATGTTTGACCTTCTGAGTCTGGGTTACCTCACTCAGGATATTTTCTAGTTCCATCCATTTGCCTGCAAACCTCATGATGTCATTGTTTTTCTCTGCTGAGTACTTCATTGTGTATATGTACCACATTTTCTTTATCCATTCTTCAGTTGAGGGCATCTAAGTTGTTTCCAGGTTCTTGCTATTACAAATAGTGCTGGTATGAACATAGTTGAGCATGTGTCCTTGTGGTATGATTGAGCATTCCTTGGGTATATGCCCAAGAGTAGTGTAGCTGGGTCTTGAAGATTGATTCCCAATTTTCTGAGAAACCGCCATACTGATTTCCAAAGTGGTTGTACAAGTTTGCATTCCCACCAACAGTGTAGGAGTGTTCCCCTTGCTCCGCATCCTCTCCAGCATAAGCTGTCTTCAGTGTTTTTGATCTTAGCCATTCTGATGGCTGTAAGATGGTATCTCAGAGTCATTTTGATTTGCATTTCCCTGATGACTAAGGATGTTGAGCAATTCCTTAAATGTCTTTTGGCCATTTGAGATTCTGTTGAGAATTGTCTGTTTAGCTCTGTAGCCCATTTTTTAATTGGACCGTTAGGTATTTTGATGTCTAGTTTCTTGAGTTCTTTATATATTCTGGAGATCAGCCCTCTGTCAGATGTGGAGTTGGTGAAGATCTTTTTCCATTCTGTAGGCTGTCACTTTGTCTTGTTGACTGTGTCCTTTGCCCTATAAAAGCTTCTCAGTTTCAAGAGGTCCCATTGATTGTTTGTTTCTCTTAGTGTCTGTGCTACTGGTGTTATATTTAGAAAGTGATCTCCGGTGCCAATGCGTTCAAGACTACTTCCTATTTTCTCTTCTATCAGGTTCAGAGTAACTGGATTTATGTTGAGGTCTTTGATCCACTTGGACTTGAGTTTTGTGCACGGTGACAGATGGATCTATTTACAATCTTCTACATATTGACATCCAGTTATGCCAGCACCATTTGTTGAAGACGCTTTCTTTTTTCCATTGTACAGTTTTGGCTTCTTTGTCAAAAACTAGGTGTTCATACATGTGCGGATTAATGTCAGGGTCTTCAGTTTGATTCCATTGGTCTACATGTTGGTTTTTATGCAAGTACCAAGCTGGCTTTATTATTATTATTATTATTATTATTATTATTATTATTATTATTATTATCATCATTGTAGCTCTATAGTAGAGCTTGAAGTCAGGGATCGTGATGCCTCCAGAGGTTGCTTTATTGTACAGGATTCTTTTAGCTATCCTGGGTTTTTTGTTTTTCCATATGAAGTTGAGTATTATTCTTTCTAGGTCTGTGAAGAAGTGTGTTGGGATTTTGGTGGGGATTGCATTGAATCTGTAGATTGCTTTTGGTAAGATTTCCATTTTTACTATGTTATCTTGAGATATTTAAAATAATGTGATGTTAGATGGCTTATTTTTAATTAACTTTGAAAAATTTTTTGAGACAGGGTTCATTGTGTTGTGTAGCCCTGGCTGAGCTGGATCTCACTCTGTAGACCAATCTGGCCTCCAACTCACAGAGATCCACCTGCCTCTACCTCCTGAGTGCCGAGATTAAAGGTATGCGCCACCACCACCAGCTCCAAAATTTTAATTGTGTGTGTATGTGTGATCTCTGTGTGTGGGTATGTGCACATGAATGCAGGTGCTCTTGGAGAACAGAAGACAGCATTAGGTCCCCTGGAGTTGAACTTAAAGGTGCTGGAGCAACATGACATGGATACTGGGAATTGAGCTCAAGAGCAGTTTGCACTATTAACACTCTTAACCCCTGAGCCATCTCTCCAGTCCCACTTCTTTAAGTGCATTTTGTATTATGTCTACTTATTTGCATATAAAATAATGTTTTCCTAGATTTTTTTAAAGAAAAATATGACTTCTGGAAGACACCATGTTTAACCTTAGGTCATCAAATACCTTCTGACTCAATGAGGAGTACCTCCAGGGGTGTACGTAGCCTACCTTTTGAACTGCTTGCACTTATTGGGAGCAAGTGGTTTAAAGACTTTCCAGTAGGTATAGTGGTACCCTTAGTGGGATAGGGATAGGGGGACAGAAAGGTCATGAATTTGAGGCTAGCCCAGCTGCATTGCAAATTCCAGTTCATATAGATGAGCCCTTTCATGCCAAAATTGACAATATGATATGTGTGTGTGCGCTCATGTTTGTACACGCGTATTACAACTTCGTTGTGACACTTGTTGATATTTCTATGTGGTTATTTTATGATACCAACTGAGAAAAATATGGAGTAAAAGCAGTTTGTTTCTGAGGAGTATGAAGAGGGTCCCAGCTCCTCTGTTTTCATTTCTGGTGTCATTGAGCCCCACTACCACCATAGTCGAGTGTCAAACCAGGGAAAGGTCACTTGCCAGGTTACTACCTGTGTGTGAAGTAGAGCTGTGAGCTGTAAGTGAACCATAGTCACCAGATACTGGTTTATAGGAGCAGCTTGTTGAGCATCGCTGTTTCATAAACAGAATAAGGTGAACAGAATATGATCATATATGTTTTCACAAATAAAATTCATGAGCAGAAAGCAGTGTGCTTGATTTATCTGGATCCATTTTTAATGTTTTTTTTTTTTAGGGGAAGCAGACAGATTTTTGTCTATCTTTAGAGATTCTCAATACATTAAGTTGTAGAGAAACTTGGGTATATAGAATGTGTAGGATCGCAGCTAACTGCTGTCATATGCAGGAGTGTGTAGGGAGTGAGTGCCTGGCCACTCGCCAGTGTAGCTTGAAGAACGTGGCTCATGGGAGGGCTCCCAGCCCATTGCATAACGTTCGGCCGAGAGGAAAATGCGAGCACTGTCCCTATCACTCCACTGGTTTCCGTTTTGATTTAGTTACTTGGCACGGTCTTGGCATCCCATAATGGAAGCATGAAGGGCTGTGCCTCCAAGGGCAGTGCTGGCTGTGGGGCCAGGTGGGTTAGGTTTCCAGAGAGGACTCAAACACCAGAATTGAAAAGCACGGCCGTGTGATGTTTGGTGGTGGTGGTGGTTTTCTGAAAGGGGATTCCTTCTTCTCCCAGCTGTGTATGCTGCTAGTCGGCACCCTGCCCTTTAAAGTGCCCTGTTTGGTAGAAAGTCCTCCATGCTTTGTGGTACCCTGTTCATCACTGAAGTTTATATATGGCTTGAAATAAAAAACGACATTGATTCCTTCAGGAAAAAATGATCCCACCTGACCAACATAAAGGCAGACAGATGCCAGCTGCCTTTGTTTGTGTTTTCCTGTAAGGGGGGCTTGCCCATTTGGAAGATGTGGGCAGTTTTGAATAGGACCTTTCTAATAGAGTTGTTGGCTAGGAATTGCTACTTGAAAAATCTCATTTTAAAACAGAGTTCAAAGTGCCTTTGAAAACAAGAGTACATTTGTGTATCTCTGTCCTAGCAAGCAGCCTGAATTTTCCTCAGAGCCAGCCCCTTGTTGCAGTATCTGTCTCCCACCTTGCTGTATCCTATCCTTCATGCTGACTTACCAGAGATTTTAAACATTATAGTTTGGGGCTAACTATGTGTTAACAGAGTATAAGTGCTAACCAGGAAGTTAACATTAAAAACAGCAACAATGAAAAAACATGACATTTTCTATCAAGTCTAATTCCACCAATTTTATAATGTGACATACAGGACCATACCTTTTACAAAACCTTATTCTGGATATCATTTCTTAGACTTTGGAAAACATCATTATATATTTGGTTTTTCTCAGTGAGTATGGATTTTCAAATCAAACCAGACCTTCTGTGTCTCTGGTGGCCCACAATTTGGCAACCCCTAACAGGACGTTTCTGAGCCACCAGTCACAGGGGAGTGGAGGCAAGAAAAGACCAGATGGCATCAAAAGATAGGCCTGTCTAGGTCGTTGGTGGCTAAGCTTGCAGTCTGGTTACCAACAGAGACAGAGGGGAAAGGGTACAGAGGGGCAGCATGGTAAGGGGATGGAACAGCCATGAGGTCTTCTCGGAATGTGCTGTAAAGAGAAAACTTACACAAGGAAGAGGTGACTCACATTTATAGTTGGAGAATATCCACTGCTCTTAGAAGGAAGTGGCATGTAAACATATGTGCAGTTCTGAAAAGCACATGTCCTGCTTGGTCAGCTGGTGGCCCTCAGCTGCCACTGAATCTTTGTTACTTACTTTCCAAATGTCTGCTTCACTGTGAAGTACAGAAGCTAGAAGAAATGATTCTTAGCTTCCACAGATATGTCTCTTCCTATGGGAATGAGATCCTTCATGCAGATACTTCCTTTGCAGAGCTGTATTCACCAGGTGTGGAGAATGCTGCCCCTGGCCCATGGACATGGCATTTCTGAGTATGCTTTCTTGGCATATGCTCATCTTGGAGTGTATTTATAATTACTTGACTGAAGAAATGATGGCTATAAAAAAAGAACATTTTCAGAATGAAATCTTGTCTTCCTGCTCATTTGGGCATCAAACTTTGACTCTTGGCTTATTACTTAATAAATTAAATTTATTAAGACTCTGAGATTATTGAACATAGTTGGTACTTCCTTGTAGAATGCCACCTCAGCTGTTTTCTGTTGTATGAAAGAAACGAAGGCATTTCTAATTGTACAGGTTTTGTTTTGAATGGGTTTGTATGTTTAGCTGTTTTCAGCCCTGGGGATTGTACCAGGGTCTAGTGTGTGGTTGGTGATCACTTTATCACTGACCCTTGTCTCCAGCCCATAGTCTCTGCTTATATATGGAGGTCCTTTTAACTACCTGGAAAAATCCTTGCTTCTTCATAGACAGATTGAATATCCTTAAATTTCCAAAACCAAGTTTCAACTTCTTTTAAGGTCTACCATGCCCTCCAGTAAATCTCCCCATATTCAGATTGTTTACTTGGTATTTCTGTTACTCTTTCAGTACGAGCTGCACTCTGGAGTAAAAACCCCTCAACATTTTTATTTTACTTTAAGTTATTATTGTAATTATTTTGCTTTCCTCAACCCAAGAAATGTCTGAAATAGTGCTTAATACATAAAAGTAACACGATAAATAAACAATTGAATACATTTTAAAGAGGGGAAGATGAAAGTGCCTTTGAACTCTTCATTTGAACGTGTTAATATTAGCCCTTTTCCTGTTTCTCCCCTTTACATTTTGATGTTCTGGCACTGACACAGACCCTTGCCTGTTGAGCACGTCACTACTGAGTTATAGCCTCAGTTTTGTTATTTTCAATGTAGGTCTTAGCATGAAAAAACGGGGATTTTGCTTGTCCTTTGTTATTCAGTATAAAACTAGCTTTAAAAACTAAAGCTTTAAAAACTAAAACGTTAAAATTTGCTGCATGCACCAGATTTCTGGAGTTGAGTAATTTAAACAAATCCAGCAGAGCTGTTCCTCTGACATGCTTCCTGAATTTTACTAGTTGCTGTGTTTACTTTTGTAGAGGGCTGACTTGAGAGCAGAGCCTCTCATTATTAGAAGCCCACCAGCCTCCACCGCACCCTTGAGCCAGGTCACATGAAGATACTGCTAGGTGGACCCCACAGCCATCCCGCTGAAGCCTTCAAAGGCATCCTCACCTCGTTCGTGCTTTTGATCTGGATTTGGTCTCCTTAGTGCAAGACAAGTCAGCTCATGTGCAAATCCTTCCCTGAGAGATTTAGATAGTTAGCACAGTAAAGCAACTTTGAAATAGTTGAATATAGAGAAATCCAGACATTCCTTTATCTGTATTAGGTTTATCCAGTTGCAGTCTGGAGTCAAGTATTACACTTAACATGATGAGCTCAGGCAGAGGATTTGGAATTCTGTTCAGATTGTTTGAGAATTGTAGCCAGGTCTGTGGGTACTGAGACAGCCTGGCAGTTCATCAGCCTGACCTCTGCTCTCACTACCCTTGATGGCCTCCACTCTCAGGAACATAACGGCCACACATCACCTTTTCTGACCCTTCTTTTGAGTTGCTACATTGGAATTCTCACTTGACGTTATCTCTTGTGTGTTGAGACCCAGTGAACTAATGACACCATTTAGTCTCTTTGAGAGGAAGGTGGAGGGCTCATTTTATTTCTGGTACTGAGGCTGTTGCAAAGAGTTCAGTTCCAGCCCCCAAAGAGTCCACACCCTACACACTGCTGAGCTGTTATGCTTGGTAGAGCACAGGCTCAGACATGGAGAGCAGTGGCGCTTTAACCTTCATTATGTGCATGCTCCTAGTTCGAGAAGGTAAATCCGTGAGACTCTCTGGTAGCATTTCAGGAAAAGTTCCCTCTGATTTCCCCAGAGAATGGTCTGTCAGAGAGTTAGGACTTTTAAGTAAATAATTCTGCCTCCTCTTCTCCTTGTGTAGAAGAAAACTTAGGGTCAATCATGAGAATAGAAGAGAAAAAAAGTTAAACTAACGAGTAGTGGTCCACTTAAGATAGGAAGTGGAGGCCTTCAGTATTGAAGTGTGAAACCCACGCACTCCATCTGCTTAGTCACAGTTTTGGTGTTTCTGTTTGCTGGATCCTATGAAATTGCCGTTTTTAGAAGGACTGAAATGTTTGAAGATCAGGAAGTGTTCATTTGGCTCCACCTACTACATAAACAACATCTAACCCCATAAGATGGCTACAGTTACTGAGTTGTGTGTGTGTGTGTGTGTGTGTGTGTGTGTGTGTGTGTGTGTGTAATTAAAAGGTTAAAGGAAATGGAAACTGGGTGCATTTCATATCTCCTTCAGGTACCATAGCTGGAACCCCTACTCCAGCCTGTGTTTTTAGGCATTCAGAAATCAAGTTCAGTTGCTTTAATATCCTTATTCACTTTAACAATACAGTAGGGAGTTTATGGAGTGAACTAGGGAACATACTATTCCATGGGGGTGGCGGCACATAATATAAAGCAAGCATGTCTACAAAGGACAGAAGTGTTAGAGAGACTGGAAATCAGGCACCCTGTGCTTAATAGTGAGGGGTGAACTGTAGTTGTTGGTCGGATAACTGAGAATAAGTGTCTTTAGACTGTGTCTGGTGGATACCTAGACTGTGCTAATTTGACCATGTCTTCTTAGACGAGCTCACCTTCGCCTATGTTTGGAACGCTTGAAAGTTCTGATCCCACTGGGCCCAGACTGCACCAGGCATACAACACTCGGTTTGCTCAACAAAGCCAAAGCACACATCAAGGTGAGACTCCCCACTTCCAGCTTTGAGCCTGGGGTAATTATTAGCAGTGATTCCTATTGGTGTTTGTGTACAGCTCAGTAGACCGTCTTTCTTCCTAACTGACCTCCAGAGAAACTTTGTAAAAATCTCACCAGCTGATCCGGTGGAGCAGCGTAACATGATTCAATGAAATTATCTTTTTTACAGTATGGCCATTTAGACCTGGGAACACTAGGGCATGATACCCAGAAGGAAGGCCGTTGTGCCCTCTTGTGGAGATGACGTTATTTGGCTGTATCTCTCAGTATTTTTCCATCAAATACCACACTGTGGGAGGTTTCTCTTTTGTGGAGGTTACCTCATAGACTTTTATAGTTCCATCTTGTTCAAGTAATATATGCAGCATTCATACACAAAAAGACACAATTTTTATGTTAAAAAAATAAGTGCTTATCCATATTTACAATCAAGGGTACATAAATACCCATATATGTATTGTGTGTGTTCGTTCATATTTTCTCTGCCAAAGAAAAATGTTAAGCAGAAATCAGTTTTATTGCTTTAGACTGACTGGACTGTATACAAATAAATAACATTTCATCGTCTTAGAAACTTGAAGAAGCTGAAAGGAAGAGCCAGCACCAGCTTGAGAACTTGGAGCGAGAACAGAGATTTTTAAAGCGGCGACTGGAACAGCTGCAGGGCCCTCAGGAGATGGAGCGAATACGAATGGACAGCATTGGATCAGCCATCTCTTCAGATCGCTCTGATTCAGAGCGAGGTGGGCAGGTCTCTTTTCTGAGGACTCTAGAATCAGGGAGGAGGGCCTGCAGGCACCATGCGTGTGCTGTTATTCATCAGCAGTGTTTGGGTGCTGGAGGTGCTGTAGCACATGTGAGGTGTGGCATGTGTGAGTATGGTCAGTAGGACTGGACTCTACCCTGGTGACACCTCTGACTTCCAGCTGAGCTCTGTGCACCAGACGCTGCCTTCTGTAGACTTGTCCTGTGTGTACATGTGCACTTTCTACTTAGAAAGAATTTTACTATCTGTTTATATCTTCAGCCACCCCAGCCTTACAACACAAACTCCTAGAATTGAATACTGATTTTTGTATTTGTTTGTTTTTGCTTTTTGTTTTTCGAGACAGGGTTTCTCTGTGTAGCTTTGGAGCCTGTCCTAGAACTCACTTTGTAAACCAGGCTGGCCTTGAACTCACAGAGATCTGCCTGCCTCTGCCCCTCCCAAGTACTGGGATTAAAGGCATGCACCGCTGCCACCACCACCCGGCTTTTTTTGTTTTGTTTTGTTTTGTTTTATACTGATGATTTTTAACTTGACATTTGGAAAAGTAGAGCTCATGAAATCTTGAGAATTTTTAAATATTAGACAAGTAACCTTTTTTTGAAGATGGATTTCTTTTTCTTTTTTTAATGGAAACTTCCACACATACTCAGAAATACAGAACAGACAATAATCAAACTCCCGAGTGTATACCCATCAGCTGATGATAACAGATGTCAGCATTCTGCCATTATTGTTTTATGATTGAATGTAAAACAGCAGGCTTTGAGAAATAAGAATATTGAAAAGTAAGTCCTGAGCTTTTAATTCTTCTTTATGGGAAAAACAATATTTGACTTCCTTTTGTTTTTAAAGTGTATATTGCTGTATATTATCACAAGTGTGACCAGGGCTATGCACCATTTATTTCAGGATGTATTTGAGGGCTGTGCACTGATTGTCTTGAAACATTCAGTCCAGTTTCGAGCATCAACACACACACACACACACACACACACACACACACACACACACAAAGACACACACACAGGGAAGGGGATGGCTTGAAATTATATTTGATGCAAGAAAATCAAAAGCAAATCTCTCAAACTTAATGGTTGACTTATTTTAGTTACTAAGTCCATAGAATTCCTTATGATCAATTATAGAAATCTATAGATTCTTCTGTAGAGTGATATAACCAAAAATTTGGATGCATAAACATTAATTTTCTATCTTTAATTTCTCTCCACCTCACCCCCTTTTCTAAAGCAACTCTGATCAATAAACAACACTGTGAATTAGTTCTTGGTTTAATGCAAAACAGATGTTGTTAAACCACTTGGGTTGGGATCTTTTAATATTAAGTACTAATTCTCAAATAAGCCAAGTGCTTTCAGTGGGAGGTCCAGACGGACTGGCGTCAAAGGGTTTTAGTAAACTTGCTGCCTAAATTAAGACCACCTCTGTATGCTAGAATTCCCCTTTACAGAAGAGCCCTGATTCCCAGAGATCTCTGATAACCTCATTGTGTAGCCCTTTTAACTTTTGAAAATGCACGTACAGATTATTGATGTTCTTCCCCCTCCCCCTTTCTTTCTTCCTTTTCGCAGAGGAGATTGAAGTGGATGTTGAAAGCACAGAGTTCTCCCATGGAGAAGTGGACAATATAAGTACCACCAGCATCAGTGACATTGATGACCACAGCAGCCTGCAGAGTATTGGGAGTGACGAAGGTTACTCCAGTGCCAGTGTCAAACTTTCCTTCACTTCCTAGAGCCCAGCATGACAAGAGTGCAGGGCGAGATACCCACTGGGCCAATTCAGTACTGTCTCTTCAATTGGGTTCCTGATGCAGTCTCCTTCAAAACTAACCAAAACTATACTTGAACAAAAGGGTCAGAAGACCCATATTTAAGCAAATACTTAACAAAAAGTGGGGTAGAGCCTCCCCAGTAGAACAAATATTCACATATTGGAAAGTTTGTAACAGCAGCTGAAAACTTGGGTGTAATTATCTTGAGTTGACTTAGTTGACTTAAAAGAGGACAATGGAGACTCCATTCTCCTTTTCCAGTTTGCTCACGCTTGTTGAGTAGACATTTAAGGACGGGGTTATGAACCCTTCCTGAGCTTCTTGGCCCTAGAAACAAAATCAGACTTAGAGTAAGGAAAAGACAGGATAATCAGGCATTAATCTTGGATAGCTAAGGAGCTACTAAAACTCAGCCTCAGTTTATCATGAAGCCTGTGGATGATCAATTCTTTTTAAAAATGAATTTTTAAAAAGCTCATTTCGTGCTCTACAAAAGGAGAGACTCCCCCATGAAGCCTTTGGAAAGAGATCATCACGCAGCTCAGCTTTCTGTTGGATTCCATGCTAAGCCAGCTAACCTTACCTGCATTGATAGCACTAGGGCACCCGCCCGCCCGCCCGCTCGCAGCCCTCCGGCAACATAGGGGCAGCCCATGCATGACAGCCTGTATCACAGAAGGAAAAGCTCCATGCGCCTCTGTGTCTGCGCCCATCTGAAGAGTTGTGCACGCAGTATGGCAGGCCAAGGTCTGAGCCACGGCAGCATTTTTATTTGAGATTTTGATAACTGTTTATATGTGTTGAAAACCAAAATGACATCTTTTTAAAGCTTGTCCATAAGTAAACATAGATGTCTTTTATAGTGGAAAAAAATGTGGGGAAAAATCATCTATTTTGATGCAGCATTTGATAATGATAAAACACCTCACGCCTCACTCTCTATAGTGCACAGAATGAATGAGGTCTGGGCTGGGTAGACAAAGGTCAATGCTGTTTTTGTTTTCTTTTAGGGTCATTTCCTTTTACCAGCTTTAACATCTGCTGTCCATAGTAGGCATCCTGTTCTAGTTCACACTTGTCTCATGTAACGTGAAGACTTGCGTTTTCTACAGCCAGTCTCCTTCCTCACACACCCTCTGTGCAGGTGCTATCGTCGCTCTTTAATATTTTCAGAAATGTTATCTTCTAAGTGAACTTTCTAGCCTGCACTTTGATGTCCTGTGTTCCCTGTGTCTTTCAAACTCCCAGGTTTCCCTGTGGGCCTCTGCTGTGCCCGGGAGACCTAACCCCCGTTGTTTTGACTTTGTATTCTTTAAATAATTTAACTACCCTTAATTACTTTTAAAAAAAGCTTTATGATTTTCATAACTTATTGCTGATTTTAATGGGTTGTTAATTTCAGTCCTGTAGTTTTATTTTATGTTTAGATAGGGCTGGGCAAGGAAAAAGAAAATAAAAACAACCATATTTAGCAGTGCAGTCGAGTTGTGTGTTAATGTCAGGGCTATCTTCTTGTGAATAGCATGTTTCCTTATGAAGTGTACCATCTTGGTCTCACAAGGCCTCAGTACACACACAACCCATGTTCTTCCTGTCCTCCAAGAGTACGTCTTCCTTGGATGTGCTGTTTGGGCAAAGTTCTCTGAAGCAGACGCGTGTGAAATACTGCATGCCCCAGATACTCAGTGTGAAACATGCTAGACCTCAGTTGTGGGGGTTTCCTTCAGTCACTCCCAGCCTGGGTATTTGCTGCATTTGGATTTCTCTTTAGTTGAAGTGTGTCCTTACCATGGGAAGTAAGTGGAAGCCATTGAGTGGCTTCATTGTGTGTGTGTGTGTGTGTGTGTGGTTCTGGCTGTCCTGGAACGTGCCTCTAACTCGAGACCGTCGGCCTCTGCCTCCCAAGTGCTGGGATTAAAGGTATGTGCCCTCACACCTAACTATAGCTTTATTCTTCTATTCCATGGTGATGACTGGCATCATCGTGGCCCAGGATTGGAATCTGGAACTTTATGTGCCGCCATTGTTTATGTACAGGGCAATGGGCTGTGCAGCCTTCTTACAGACCTAGAGCACATACGTCAACTGGATGTTCCAACACTACTCCTTCCCCAGGTTTGCTCTTGGGGAGAGAGGATGTGGGTAGATTGTGTGATTAGGTATTAACTCTACAAGACAAATTAGCTTAAAGACAAGTTATGCAAGAAATAAAAACCAAATAATGAATACCCAAGTTATTTTTGTTAATACCCTTTTCTGTGAAGGCAAAATAACTTGAGTGCCCACATCTTTGGGTAATTATCTCCTAAATGCATATCAGAAATTTAGAAGTAACAGCAGTGTGTATTAAAGCTCCCGTTCCTGTTGTACAGTTTTAACAGTTGTCTACCCCAGCTCTACGGCCTGACTGTAGTTCTTTCCTGGCGTGGTAATGGCTTTCAAGCGTCACTAATGTCCTCTTGTGGCTCTCTGCAGCCACCGTATGCAAACTGAAGCCTGCCAGATCTCACTGTGTCTGTCATTAACCTTTAGGGTATTCTGATGCCTGTACATTTTTTTATTTTTTGAGACTGGCTGGCCTCAGAGAATGCCTGCCTTTGCCTTTACCTGTATTTTTATATGAAGAGATGCAGGTCACTCCCATACCTGTTTTCATACCGAAGGAGCCTGACAAATTTTGCCTCCCTCCGTTTCTGGTCAGCGGAGGGAAGGAAAGTTTGTTTTTTTCTCAGATCTTCATGACAGTTGCACATCTACACCCAGTCTGGGATTACAAAGTTGGGTTTTTGTTGTTGTTGTTGTTTTGGGGTTTTTTGTTTTGTTTTGTTTTGTTTTTTTGTTTGTTTTTTGTTTTTTGAGACAGGGTTTCTCTGTGTAGCTTTGGTGCCTGTCCTGGAACTCACTCTAGCCCAGGCTGGCCTCAAACTCACAGAGATCCACCTGCCTCTGCCTCCTGAGTGCTGGGATTAAGGGCATGTGCCACAGCTGCCTGGCGAGTTACAAATTTTTTTTTCACTTTAAATTGTTTATTTCATAACATCACCTTTTAAGGTGAACAAAATTATTTCAAATTTTATTAAACTTATTTACCTGAAATATGTTTACATGGAGGACAGATACAGGATTTCAAGTAACTTAGGGGCCAGTCATTATTTAAAATAGCTTTCTCCCGCACACATGCCTTTCTTTTTCACATATAAAGGTTGGATGCAGACTTTGGGTGTTAACTGCTGATGCAGATGGAGATGCACTGTTGACAGTTCAGTTAAATGACAGACACGAAAAGATGGCATGTGTTTGCGTGCTTCACGTTCACGCCACATTTCTTCTTCCCTTCCCTTTTACTCCTCTCCTTGCTGAAGACCTGGGTCAGCACCACCTGCTTTCTGTGTCCTCGCTTTTAGCTTGAGTATCATTTCTGCTACATCACTGACTTCCGTGATGGGAACTGCACAAGACAGGCTGCCATCTTCCTGTCTGAGCTGTACCTGGACTCTGCCTCTGTACTGAACATCACGGTGCCATTCTCTGGAGTACATTTTGTTTTTCTCCAGAAATGCATTCAGCCCAACTTTTGAGCATACATCCTGAATCTCAGTAGCAGTAGGGTTTTCTCCAGCCTTATGTATGGGAATCCACCTCCCCTCCGCTATGGTCTTATTATTTAAGTAAGTGGGGTAGATACAGATAAACCTATCCTGGTCGGCTGGGGATCCCACACCTGCGCAAGCCATCTCCACAGGAGACCCACAGCCCCGCCAGCGCTCCAGGCCGAACATCTACAAAGATTTTTAAAAGCTAAGACTTGAGGCAGAGCCCTTAACTCAAGGCCATGTTTCCTGGTTCAATTATCCTGAGGGATGATTTAGCCTGAAACACTCTTAAGTTTTGTTTCTTTCACTTGAAGCCAGTCTTTCCTTTACCCATCCCACCTAAAAATGTGCCAGGACAGCGGGGTGGTGGTGGTGCACGCCTTTAATCCCAACACTCAGGAGGCAGAGGCAGGTGGATCTCTGTGAGTTCAAGGCCAGCCTGGTCTACAAAGTGAGATCCAGGAAAGGCGCAAAGCTACACAGAGAAACTCTCTGTCTAGAAGAAAAAAAAAAGTCCCAGGACAAAACCAAAGTAGTATTCCCAACATATCTACCAAAACCAGCCTAACACAAGACATATAAGTGCTTTACATTTTGCTGTTCCAACATGTGATAGACCCTGAGGCAAATGACTTGTTTCTCCATGAGCCCATTTCCTACTACAGTTATAATTTACTGTCTTGGTCTTGAAATGTCAGGGTTTAACCTGATCCACATAAATTACTCCCATGCCTGTAGAAGCTGTAGTGTTAAAAGGAAACCAAGAGGTGGTAATGTGCACGTGTGCGGGTGTGTGCAGTTGTTTTTAAGTGTTAAAAGGAAACCAAGAGGTGGTAATGTGCATGTGTGTGGGTGTGTGCAGTTGTTTGTAAGCCATGCAACTTTGGGCACCATTCTTTAGGCACCATATATCTTTATTTTTGAGACTTTGCCCCTCACTGGCTTGGAACTTACCAAATAGACAAGGCTAGCTAGCTAGCAAGCCCCAGGATCCTCTAATCTCCAACTCCTTGGTGCTAGGATTACTAACAATCCTTCACGCATGTACTTTTTTTAAAAATGTGTTTCCTTACATGTATACCTGGTACTCATAAAGGCCAGAAAAGGGCATCAGATTTTGTGGAACCAGAGTTTCAGACAGTTGTCAACAACTATGTGGATGCTGAGAATTGAACTTCAGTCCTCTGGAAGAACATCCAAGTGTTCCTAATGGCTGAGCCATCTTCTCCAACCTTCTCCAGCCTACAGGCTTTTTAAAATTTTTAATAAAATTGTCTTTGAGATGGGATCTCACTATTATTGGCTGTCCTGAACTTGCTATGTAGACCAGGCTGGCCCAGAACTCAGAAATCTCCCTGCCTGCCTCCCAAAGTACTGGGATTAAAGGTGTGTGCCACCATGTTGGGCTCCCTAGATTTTTTTAAATACATGAAGTTTGGGGCTTGAACTTGAGTCCCTGTGCTTGCAACAGCAAGTTTACCAACTGAGCTGTCTTCCCAGCCCTACCCACCTTTTTTGATAAATGCAACCTGTATTTCTCCATCCCTAATGTCAACTTTTGTTACTTTGACTGTTTTACAGAAAAATCCAATTCCTTAAATATTGGTTCACACATAAAACTTGAACTTGTATTTAGTTCAAATGATCCACCTCAACCTCCCAAGTAGATGTGACTATAGACTGCACCTCACCTGGCAGTTTTTTTTTATATCTTAAATACTTTTTAAAAGGCTATGTATATAAAATAAATTTATTACATTTTAGTGATCATTTTTTAAAAAAAAATCCAACCTGAGGCTGAGTATACTTTACAGTGATAATGACCACTGCATAACTGAATGTGCCTAGTTAATATTTAATGACGTTTGGCTATAAAAGAAAACTGTCTTCTTGGCTATAAAAGAAAACTGTCTTCTTGGCCTATGCACCAGATCTAACAGTAAACTGCTTTTCTGTTTTTTTTGTTGTTGTTGTTTTTTTTTTTTTTTTTTTTTGTCTTGTGATGCTAGAGAGTTGAACCTGGGTCTTTAACACATATTATGTAAATGCTCTTCCACCAAATACACTGTACAGTTCCAAGGATATTTACTACCAATTTTACTTGGTTATTTTACCCTTTTCCAGCTGTAATTTATGATTAACAATGGCACAAGTAAAACACTACACTTTTATAGACACTGCCAACTGGACTGTGTAAAATGCTTGCCTAGTATGTACAAACCACTGTGCTCGATTCCCCAGCATCCCATAAACTGGGTGGGATGAGGTAGACCTGTGATCCTAGCACTTGTGAGGCGACAGCAGGATAATCAAAAGCTTAGTCATTTTCAGGATAGTGAGTTTGAGACCAGCCTGGGCTACATAGTACCATCTCAATAAAGGAATTGACCAACAGACTTAACTGGAGTTTCTTCTGTTTCTTTACTGTGGAAAATTAGAAATTCCACAAAGGCAATAATTGGGATACTTCCAGTGTTCACAACAGGCACAAAAAAGCAGCATTGTTTAAAAAAATGTAGCATAAGCCATAAAGGGTTTCTAAGACATACATTAAAAGAGCTTCCTGAGAGGTGGTCTGTTTAAAAGTGAATAGCTAAGTATCTCACACTTTGGAAGTTAGGTCAAACAAACCTACTGCTTTTGGAGGAACAAATTATAGGCGGAACCAAAGGATTACTCATTCCTCCTGCTACTTCTGAGCAATGACAAACTGGACAGTTACCACCTATTAAAACTAGCCTAGCTGCTGATCTGGGGTTTAACTCTAGATTTCCAGGATACAGGAGTCAGTTTCCTCCAAGCCTGAATTGTAGCTGTTTCTTTGGTCCCACCCAAGCCCAAAGTCCTGCAGCTGCTTATAATCATTCAAAGGCTTAATATTAATTACCAATTCTGTGGCCTATGGCTCAGACTTATCAACTAGCTCTTATAACTTACCCCATAACTATTCATCTATGTATCACCACGTGTTCCATGGCTTTACCTGCATTCCACTACATATTGCTCCTTGGATGGCGGTTTGGTATCTCCTTTCACTCTTGGATTTTCCCACCAAGCTCCATCCTGCCCTGCCATAGTGCAATGTAGCTTTATTTATTAGCTAATGGGAGTAACACATATTCACAGCATACAGAAAGACATCCCGCAGCACTGAATCCTTTTTTCTTGGGTCAGAAATTCCGCTGCATCTTTAGGCTGGGTGTGGTGGTGCAGGCCTCTAATTCCAGCACTCAGAGAAAGGCAGGCAGATCCTGAGGCTAGCCTGGTCTACATAGTGAGTTCCTATACAGCCAAAGAACGCAGACTACAGAGAAATCTTGTCTCAAGAAAACAAAAACCCTGCATAAAGTAAATACAGGGCTTTGAAGGAGGTGGGGTCAGAAGAGCACATTAGTTTCACTAAGAAAGGGGAATTGAACTAGGAAAATGACATGATTTTGGGCCCCAAGCTGGAAAAGTAGCTCTTAAAAAAGTCAACCTTTCTAATGATTTTTAACTACAGCTCATTTAGCTATGTTCTCAAAAGACTAATTTGGGCTGGGCAGTGGTGACACATGCCTTTAATTGCCAACACTCAAGAGGCAGAGGCAGGCAGATCTCTGAATTTGAGGCCAACCTGCTCTACAGAGCCAGCTCTCGGACAGGCTTCAAAGCTACACCAAGAAACCCTGTCTTGAAAAACAAGAAACAAACAAAAAGTCTAATTTGGGACACAAATTAAAAATCAAATATCCCAATGATTTATAGTGTGCTCATAAAATGAACTGTAAAGGTGCATAGTAGAAGCTAGCTACCAATGTTTACTATAGAACTAAATGACTAAGGTCTAAGATAAGGTATTGTTAACTAATTTTAGGTTGTCAGTCACTACAAACCTATTCTCAGAACTGCACTGGGCCACACAAGAACCACCTTCGGGTAAGCTCAGAAGGTAACAGGAAAACCTCACAGAAGCGAAACCTTGTCTTTATTGAACACTGGCTAGACCAGACAAGTGTTTACAATGTCCCATCAGTACTATCAGTTTCAGAACCACTTACATCTACACCTACACACGTGTATGTGTGTGCTTCTTTAAAATAACAGGAAAGGGAACAAGATTATTTGGTTTCTTGTTTGTTAAAACTACTGGATTACCTGTTGTGTTCTCCCTCCCACTGCAGTAAGAGTTGTTTAATTTGCACCTCAAAAATCCTAGATATAAAGAATGTTTATATTTACTCTTGGATTTACAAATTACTTACACTGACTGCTCCATAGTACAAATAATACAACTGAGCAGATATTGTAAGGATTTTAAACAAACACAAAACCTTGTTGGTTTACACATACTTCTTCCTTTTTAGTATTTCAGTTACTATACAAGCTAGGTAAAAATCCAAATCAAACGCTGAATAAATTTTTAGCTGATTTACATCATATTACTCACCTCTGAAATGTCTGGTTGTAAACTGTAAAATCCTAACCCAAGTCATAAGAAAGTCATCTGTCCTGTTATATAAGAGGTATCCCTTGGTATTTTCAAAGGAAATAAATTCAGCACTCAATATTAAAACTACACTACACTGGACGGCCACGTAATCTTCACAAAACAAGTATTTTAAAAATTTGAGTTAGAATAATTTGATGCCTTTTGGTTTGATACCTAGTCTTTGTAATTAGACTAATAAAAACACCATTAAATGTACTTTTTTCTTCAGAAATCAAAACTATTATTATTATATATTTAACCTACAGCAGTTTTCAGTGATAGAAAATTACAACATGTCCACATGGTTGGGCTTGCCCAGTGGACCACCTAATTATTTCCGGTTCAAAATAGCCATTTCCAGGTCAGAACATATTGCGTGGCTAGGACTCTGTGGCTTTACATGGTTGCGTAAAGCGTGCACGGCCATGTAATCTATGCGCACGCGTGGAGTAGTAGCCACATGTGGTCCTGTACGCATGCGCGGCCCACTCTTTAAAAAGCCGGCGCCATTTCGCACAGGTCTTTCTCTTCTTCTCCTCACCCACGTGTGCTTCACACAGGCCTATCACATTTCTGTCCTCTTTAATAAAAACTCTTCTGTGGTCTTGTCGTGTTCGGGACGTGTTCCTCGTGGGTAAGAGCACCGCTAAATAACTAACACTCAGGCTAAGGATGCACTGCAGAATCCTCTACAATGTTTGTTACAGACTTACTTTGGCCTGGTAAATCTGGCAGGAATTCTTTAGTTTGTTTTAGAAACTTCACTCCCTTCCCATTAAGTATGTTCTAGTGTGAAAAGTAAGTCGGGATTTACTTGATGATGTTTCAGTAGTAGTATCACGTATGACTGCTGTTTAAGGAGGTCAGACACCGTCATTCGACACAATGGCAGACATCCCTATAGTTGTCACCCCTATGTCAGATACTGTTCCTCTTAATACACATTAGCTCAATTCTTGAAGAAAATGAGAAGTTACACATAGGTAGTAAGTGGTGAGTCAGGATGCAAACATCAGGTTTTAGTCTTTGCTCTTGTTTTATGTTCTATAGGTCCTGCTACATGTTAATTAAAACAGCATTTGCTAATTGTGATTTTTGCTAAATTTCTGGTTACTAATTTTTAAGACTATTAGGTCAACTTCAAAAGTCAAGCTTTGAGAAGATATTTGCAATCAGTATTTGAATTCCAGTTTGTCAGTTTCAGTTTTAAATCTTTTTAAGAACTCCACATTAAATTCTGTAACAAAACACAGTACACCTAGGGTTCCTATTTAATTTTAGAACATAGAGAGCTTAAGCACTTTCATTTGGAACGTGGTCTTTTTAACAGCCAAGTCCTCACCTCCCTGGGTCCTAACTTTCAGTTTAGTCCAAAGAAACCAACATCATCAGTGCAACATTAGGATGTCCCCAAGGGCCACATTTCATGGGACACCGAGCTGCTGCTCTTATGTCCACCCATTTTCAGAACACTTCTACTCCTTTCCTAAGACAAAGCCCTTAAGGAAAGAAACACACAGAAAGAAGGAACACTGTTTAAGGCAGAGAGCCCAATTACAACAAAACTGTCAATATAAGCACCAAGTACAATACTGTCTAAGCGCGGCAAGGCACCAGCAAACCACACAATTACACCAAGTGACTTAGTTTTCATCAAAGGATTTCCTTGCCACTGGTACTGCACTACTAAAGACGTCTGTTACAACAGCAAGATTAATTTAAAATTTCTCATGTAGGAGTTTTCATGCTTTAGGTACTCTCCAGCCTGCAAGCCTTGGACAGTGGGGATCTAACTGAAGGTCTTAAACACGCTAGGCAAACATTACCACTGTCCTCGGCCCAAATAGCCCTTTTTTTGTTTTCTTTTTGTCATAGGTATTTATGAAGAATATCCTGACCTCTTGGGTTAGGGAGGAAAAGAAGAATTCTACCTCACTACTGTCAGAAAAATTTCAGTTTACCAAGACAAAATTCATGAAATCATTTAATTTACAAATACTTTCATACACACCCCTTAATCCTTTAGGATTGAATTTCTTATATTCAATGAAGAAATTCTTAAGGATTTATGAAGCATTTCTCAGACTCAACATCCTTCTCCCTGGTAGTTCTGTGTACAAGCCTAAGGCTCACTACACCAGAGCTGGCAGCTACAGACTTCACCCCTTTGTTAACACACTGGAGATTTTAAAAACACTTTATTTATTAAAGTTAAACATACAAAACTGAAATTAACACACACCCTAAAAATTGTCTTGACCCTTTTTCTATCTGTGTTTTTGGCTTAAACTCAACTTGGATAACTGTGGTGCTCACTTATACCAACAAATGCTGGCAACTTGATCTAGTTAATAAAAAGTACAAACTACATGAACATAATATACAGGGGAATTATGGTCAGATTAATGCACAAGAAATACAGGAAAAATTTAATCATGAAACATTCAGTACTCTTGTTCATTAATTTAGCCTTGGTTTTTTTTTTTTACAAAAATAGTATCTACATTGTATACAGGGCTATACATCAGCTTTTTGTTTTCCCATATAAACATTACACATCCCAAAAAAGGTACCACTATACCACAAGTGAAAATTCAACAAAGGAAAAAAAAAAAAAAATACAAAACACCAAATAAACACCAGAGAAGGGGAGCGTATCCTAAACATGGTTTGTTTGTTTTTTAATATAAAATTCAAACTCAATGACAAAAAAATACAAGGTGAGTCAATTGTAGAAGTGACCTAACAGGCCCGGGAAACAAGTAATTCAAGGAATAACCTCAAAATAAACTTTGCCATTTATAAATTAACCTATACTCGGGTTTGTCTGGACAATGGCCAGGTTATCAAACTGAAGATGTCTTTAGCAGGCTGGCATTTTGCCATGATGTTCCAATGAATTGCTGGGATATGTCAAGTGCAAAGCACCTGAAAACTCCAAATTAGGACTTATAAAATGTCTACTTAACATTAGTTAAGTGGGGACCTGAAGTTCAGTAAGTCATCTAAGTGCTGATTTAAGCAGCATCTAACTAGAAAAGTTGCCTTGTTCAACAAACTGAGGAACTGTGGTAAGTAGTAATGAAAAGTTAAATGATAGCAGTTATCAAATGTCTTCAAGTTTCATTCTACCAAAGCCAAACAATGACAACAATGTATCTTCCTTACTCATCTAGCAAATAATTTACCTTTAGAAAAATATAAGGATAAAAAGGTAAATGTAAAGCCCTGCAGAGATGAAATCCAACAGTTCTTCTGATTACTGAGGCATCAAATGCCTGACATTGTATTTAGATGTATCTTGATACTGTGTCATAGGCTTGTCAGCAATTCCACAAGTTCCTACTCCAACTTTGCCCGTTACACTTTCTGGCGAAGCAAAAATACTCCTCTTTACCTGGGAACAAAAGGAAAACCAGTTTTGATCAGTGTATGAAAACAAATCTCAACCTTTTTAATGTTAAATACATTCAAGTTCCAATATTTATAAAACACGTGGCTTTTATAGAAAATATCACTACATACTAATATAAAGCTACCTGTCTCAAAATGTGAGGTTTTTCACTCTCAAATTCCTATTTAAAGCATGGGCTCTCTATTTTGGTCTAACAGAACTCTGGCTGTAAATGAATTCTATGGTGAGGCATGCTCTGGTCCCCTGCCCTCTGCCACACATGTGATCTACTGTGTACCCTAACAAACTCTGCCTAAGGATCAGAGGAGAGTCAGCCACTAGATTAAACATAGAGGCCGGCCAGGCAGTGGTGGCACACACCTTTAATCCCAGCACTTGGAAAGCAGAGATCCATCTGGATCTCTATGAGTTCAAAGCCACCCTGATCTACATGAGATTGATTCAGTCTAAGAGAGAAACAAGAGCCAGGCAGTGGTGGTACACATCTTTAAACCCAGTTCTTGAGATCTCCTGCCTCTGCTACCATTATTTGAGAAGCACACATGCCTTTAATCCCAGCGCTAGGAAAGAATAATGGCTGGGCGGAGAAAGGTAGATAAGGTGTGAGGAGACAGGAACTGAGGCCGCCTTTCAGCTGAGAAAGCCCTTTAGGCTGAAAGATTTGTGGAGTTGATGAGGGGAGAACTGGCAGTGACTTGCTCCTTTGTCTCTCTGATCTTTCAGTATTACCCTAATATCTGGCTCCGGGTTTTTTATTAAAAGACCAATTTAGCAATTTGTGTTACAGAGCAGCTATCTTGACAACAGTGAAAAGCCAAGCTATAGGTGAGCATCAGGTCATCCTTATGTTGAGTATATGAATTCTATAGTTATTTTCTACCCAACAAAGCACACCAAGAGAATTTATAAGCTTGTTTTTTATTGAAGAAAGTGACTATTGATTTTTATAAATCAAGAATTGGCCCTTTGGAAAATCCACCCCTCCATTCTTAGTCTGCAGTTACTCGAACGACAGCTGCATTTTCAGAGAAACACCGTGATGAAGGACGCACTCACCTGGCCCTTCTTGTTTTTGGAGTAAGCCCTATTGTTGAACTGTTGCCACTTCACCTTCTGGTCCTCTCTTTCCTGCTCAAGTTCTTTTATTCTCTGTGCTTTTTTCAAAGCTTTTTTCTTTTTATATTCACGTTGCTGGGCAATCATTTCTTTTCTGTGTGGAAAACCCAGACATCAATGTCAATAATTAAGATGTAAAATATGACTTCCTTATAACTTACATATTAATTTATTAACAAAAGCACAACTTTTCATTAAAAATCAAGGCCAAAATCTGAGTGTGGTAGCATGCCTGTAATCCTAGGTGGAGACCGGAAGATCAGAAGTTCAAAGTCCTCCTTGGCAAGCTGGAGGTCAATCTGGGATACACCAGATCCTGTCCTTTTTTCGTTTTTGTTTTCCGGAGCTAAGGACCGAACTCAGGGCTAAATCCCCAACCCCAAGATCCTGTCTTAAAGAAAGAAAAGCATAAAGAAAGAAAAGCAGAGCTGAAAGAGAGATGGCTCAGCATGTAAAGGCATCTGTCACCAAGCCATGCCTCATGAGCTAACCTGAGTTTAACCCTGAGAACCGGAAGGCAGAAGGAAAATCAACTCCTTCAAGTCCTCCTCTGACCTCCACTCACGCTGTAGTGCACATAAATCCACACAATAAATGTAAAACAGACAACACCACTCACTGAGTACTAAGACACTTTCTTTATAAAGAAGACAGATATAGCTTAATGGAACATGTGCAGAAGTGGGAGATGGAGGCAGATGGAGCTGAAATTTAAGTTGTGCCTCTGCTACACAGAGTTCAAGGTCAGCACAGGCTACATGAAACCCAGTCTTACAAACAAACAACAACAACAACAACAAAAAACAGTAAAATCAACATTAATGGCTGGCTAACCCTTTACCAATTTCTAAAAATACAGCTAGTGTACTGTATGCAACACTTGGGAAGAACTATTTCATCAATACTGGAGGAAGACAGAGACCACGACTGGAAGAACAGCACAAGCAACACTCTGTGATGAGCAACAGCAAAAACCCGGGTTTCCCAAACTAGGACTCTAAGTAGAACCAGGGCCTAAGCCACCAATAAATAGCCTCCACTGGCTAACACCGACTGACAAGATGAAGGGTTCAAAAGAACAACTCCTGACTCGCTGCACCAAATAACCAACCACAGAAAGCTAAGTGGTCTTTGACAGAGAAGGCAAGAGTAAAACAAGAATCTGATTTTCTTATTCAGTGGGTTTAAATGCTGTTAACAAGTGGTATTTTTCTAAATTCAAGAACATTTATGTAGCAACTTAAATTTTAATTCTTCCAAAATCATAAACATATTAGAAACACACACACACACACACACACACACACACACACACACACACACCAACCAAAAGAGAAGACCAGACAAGAGAGCGGTCTCAGCAGGTTGTGTTTACACACAAATAAGCACTTGGACTCAGAAGTGACTTTCAAGTGTTGACCTTGTCTTCTGCTATCTAATATCTACTTTCTGGTCCCAAGTTTTTAACCCCAAGATGTTGTTACTTCTGTACCTCCCACATTTATCCCCCCAAATCAGAACCGCCTCCAAGAGACTTACTGAACAGTCTAAGAACCGTTACACACTATTTCACAGATCAGGCAGATGTTAGTTTGTTCAACATCAATTAGGGAGACAAGTCAAGCCAAAGTACCTACATAACCAATGTCACAGTGCTTTCATTGTGTACTTTGTTAACCCTTGTTTCAACTGTTAGTTTAGATGTTATTTTCCTAAGGAACCTGTCCTGGTAACCATAGTACCTTTTTATTGTCCCCTTAAAACTACTCCCACATCCCTTCACAATTTCTACACTGGACTGTTTATGTTTCCCCCATCCCAAACCTTTTGTGGTACTAGGTTCAAGTATACTAGTTAGGCAAAGGCTCCATACCTAAGCTACATTCCCGGCCCTAGGACACTTCCTGGATTATGTAGTTTTTTTCTGAATACAGATTCAGCAGGGACAAGGCTCAAGGTGGTCTCCACTGTGGTCTAGCCTTAGGACCTGACTTACAAAAATACAGTGGATGCTCTTAGTGTAGTGCCCTCCTTACTGATTACATTAGTATGAACAGTATCCACATGAGCAGCATGCATGGATTCTCTTTGCAGATTACTTCAACTACCCAATCGGGAAACCCTAACACGCTACCTTAAAGTCAGTTACTTAAGCCAGATGTAGTGACTCAAAGATCGAGGTAAGACTGAGGAGTCCAAGCTAGCCTGTGCACAGTGTGTCGCCTGTCCAGGGAAAAACACGTCACTTACTTTGACATGGGTTTGTTGCCACTGTCCTCTTTAGCCTTCCTTCCTTCTTCTACGGGTTTAAGGTTCAACAATGGCGTCACTTCGGCATTGCCATAACCAGCAAAGGTGATTGCAGCGGTGCCATTTTCTTCATCTATCTCCTCAATCTCCGCTTCATAACACCTGTAAAGATATCATGGCTGTAAGCAGGTGAGTAGAGATCTAGTACTCAGCCTACAAGACTTATACTGTAGTGACTCAATTATCAAGTCTCTAAAATAAACTTCTGCAATCAAATGGCCCTTTTTGCAAAATAATGAGAGGTTTAAAGCAAGGCACCTGGTATCAAACGTCCTAATTAAAATTTCCACCAGGAAAAATCTCTTACATATCTACCCACTGTACTTAATCTCTTTGAGAAAAGCTAATTCTTAAATGATTAATTTCAATGTATGCATCTGAGTGCAATAAGATTACCAGCCATTCACTTTTTAACTTGAGGAGACATCAATTTGGAACATTTTAGAAAACAGTCATTCATCTTTTTTTCCTTTAGGATCCAAACCGCTCTTCTCCCCCAAATTTTAAACTAAACCTAAAATTAAGCTGCATTAATGGCAACCACCCAAGAATTACACTAGTTTCATAAATCACATTACCGACACAGATGGTTGAAATAGGGCAGTCCAAACTGAATAAAAACATCTTACCATTGTATCTTATTAATTCATGTTATAGTTAGAGGGTTGTTTTTCTACACTTACTGTCCATCTTCACTCCAGATTGCCATACATTTGTCCCCTACTTTCCATGAATGAGTGGGCTGAGTAGAAGCAAAACTGTCTGAACTTGCAAGAGTTTCTGAAGGTTGAGTTGACAGAAGATCTTTGGTCAATTCTATAACTTCCTAAAAAAGAAAGCAAAAGCCGTAACACTTGTAGTTTAATACTGTCAACTACTTTCTGGCTTTACAATATTAGTTCTCATACCACAAAGCAGTTATGCATGCTACATGTACAGTTCATAGCTACTGAGAAGACTGAGGAACAGCACTATAGACTAACAGTAAAGCTGTGATCTAAGCCTACACAGGCACCTTCAATTTAACTGTAAAAACTATTAGAAATCACAGTAGACAAGTTTCTGCTGTGGCTGACTTCTAAATGCCTTTTGTGACTGAACAGATTTCTCTACAGATGAGAAACAGAGACTGATTTTGATTCAAGGTTACTTTTACAACCACCATGTGTCTTTTATGCAACTACAGTTTTATAGGGCATTACTTGGCAGAAATATCAACTGTGTAACCAACATACTTCTCTATGAATTCCCAAAACACTGGAAACAGTCTCATTAGCACACAATGTTTCCACTTATACCCATTTCTACTAAAATACTGTAAAGCACAAATAAAAGAAACCAGGCATTTTTCACCTCATTTAAGTACTAATCATCAAGTTAGATTCAAAACTGTCTACACCTTCTTATCAAGCACAGTAGCACAGCTTCATTTTAAAGGAAAAAAAATATAGGTAACCCACAGGAGCAGATAGTGCTTCTCTGTATGGCAGATACCTTTCTAATGTAAGCTTCTGTATATTAGTTTGACTAAGTGTGTTAGGGATGGTTAAAAACTTGCCAAAAATATAAACTGCTTATCTGCTACATTCTTAATCTAATGCGGAGATACATTATCCATTACCTGATTTTCAAAGAATTTGCCTACTGGTTTCCCACACTGTTGCATTTAAAACATATTCTATGTTTGGGGACAAATATAGCAAAATTAAACTCCTAGTTTCTTCAGGCATCCATTGAGTTTTTGTAATAGTTGTTTTGGTTCAATAGCCAAGGAAAGTTAAATATTAGTCTCCTAAAGATTCTAAATCTTCCTGGCTACTTCTTAAAAAACTAGTATTTGTACCCAAAAGAAAAAAAAAAAGAAAGAAAGAAAGAAAGAAGAAAAAAGAGTATTAAGTACCTGGAGAAAGGTCAGTTTTGTGAATTTAAGGAAAAAAAAAAGCTAGTAAGCCTCAGATTTGAGTTAAAACTCAACAGAAAGATACCTCTAAGTTTAGCCAAGTAGACATCTTTTTCTTTTCTAAGTCATGGGAGGTGATACACGGTTTTATATTCATTAGTTCTGCAACACTAGAGACTGAACCTAGGATCTTGTGCAAACCAGAGAGTGCCTTCAAATACTTTTTTTTTAATTAGACAATTCTATATAAATAAAGCAGGAGCATTTCCAATAATAGTAATAGAAAAAGAAGAGTAAATTACCCAATTTTGTTCTCAGTTAACCACCTCCAGAGCCAGGACTATAAACAGGCCTGACTCGCAAAGTCTTTATCATTAAATGTTTGCATCTCCTTCCAGGGATCATGTTTTTAAAGCACAAACATGCATTCTACCTCCATAAGAAGTCTCAGATTTGAGAGAACATTTCCCTTCCACTTTTGAAAGGAAATATATTCAAAGAAAAGAATCCTGAAAAGCTGTGCATAATTTTCAAAATCCTGTGCCATGATGGCCCGTCTTATAAACAACAAAGTCCAGAGCATTTACTCAAGTCCTGTAACTTGTCATTTTACATGTCCCTCCCAGTAATTTCTAAAAAACCTTCTCATTTTTTTGTCTTCACATGTGTGTATGGACCAAAGTATCAGAAAAACTATTTTATGTATGAGGGGGTTCTTGAAGGTACATACCATTAATTACTTTTCCTCCCCCAAGTCTGAGTTCTGAAACTGCTCCTTCATTGACAGATGGGCAGCAGTTACAGTAATCGGCAATTCCAGGAAGCATCAGGAGTTGTGATCTACATATCAGCAGGTCAAAGGGGGTGCACTCAAGCACTGCTTACTGAAGGAAGGCGTTTCGGGGATGCAGAGAGCCACTGTAATATATGAGACAAGTGACTTGACCCCTGCCTCCTTTAGAACCAGTTTATTCAGCAATACAGCCTAATAAATCGACTATTTTTGTGATTACTATAAACTGCCTGGGGAACTAAAGAGCTAGTCTGATTTTACTATACCTACTTTCTCTTCTAAGAAAAAAAAAAAAGAATTTTTTTATTCTATACAAAAGTCAGAAACATGGAAACCTCACTGAAAAAATAAACATAAGGAATTAGAAGCCATTATGATCCCCTCTCAAAAAGAAAATGTAAAAGCCACAAGATTAATAACCACCCTAGAGATTGAAATAACTACAATTATATATATGTCCCTAAGAGTAGGAAGTGGGTGAAGGGGAGACCCATACCAAAACAGAAGCGATTTCCTAGTCTCAATGCAAACAACAAAGAACACAGTCACATCGCAGAGGCAAGTTCTACCAGACAGTGCTGTTCTAACTTCCTAAAGAAAATCTGTAGATAAAGGACTTCAAAGTCATCATTGCTTTGCTTTTTCGTTTTGTTTTTTGAGACAGGGTTTCTCTGTGTAGCTTTGCGCCTTTCCTGGAACTCACATGGTAGCCCAGGCTGGCCTCGAACTCAGAGATCCGCCTGCCTCTGCCTCCTGAGTGCTGGGATTAAAGGCGTGCGCCACCTCGGTGGCACTTTGCTTTTTTTATTGAGACAGTCTCCCTAAATCACCATGACTGGCCTGGAACTCTACAGCCCAGGTTGGCCTCAAACACATAGAAATCTGCCTGCCTCTGCCTGATTTGCTTTTTGTTTTTGTTGACTTTCCCCCCACCCAGTGCTGGGAATTGAACCACAGGGTGTTGTGTATTCTAAGCAGTTACAGCCTCAGGCTCCAGATCATTATTAACTGAGCCCTAGATAAGCCTTTTAGGTAAATACTGTATCTACCATAAGGTTCTCTCTATCATACTTCCCATTATAGATTTCATATCAAAATAGCTGACCCCATGCTCTAAAGATAATTTACCCTAGAAACATTAAAAAGACCTGGTAATAATGCTGTTTGAAACCTCCCCAACCCCCACTACACAGACTTCCCACTGCCAGGAAGCACACACAAGTGTTACTCTTCAAAGAAAAAACAGGGCTTTTTTTAAGTTAGCAGAGTAGTAGATGGGGCAGGTTAATTTGCTCTGACACTTCAGGCAGACTCATAATACAGGTGAGCAAATCCAATGAGCAGGGAGGAGACACTGGGTTATTGTTTACACAAGAGCTGGGGCGAGAGAAACTTTACTAAAAACTTCTTCTTACTGAATGGCACATAAACACCACAGGCCTGGCTTCTGAACACTGAAGGAGAGTCTTATTCAAAGTAAAATTATCCCACATACTTTCTGTTTTAAAAATAACATTTACACAATTTTAAGTCTGGAATCTGAGTTTGAAAATGTCCAACTCATTCTAAATTTCAAATAAGGTCTTTCAGACTTCCAAACCCATTAAGCCCTCTCAAGTAAGTTACATTTGAAATTTTGTGGAGGTTTTTGTTTTGAGATAGGGTCTCACTATGTAGCCCTGGATGGCCTGGGACTCAAAGCTTGGCCTACTTCTGCTTCCTGAGTACACTTCCTAAAGGTGTATATAGCGGGCAAAATCTAATGATATTAATGACCCTCAAGAAGATAAAGAGGAGTGTTTAGATGGGGCATAGAATAAGAGATCATCAAAACACCCTGAAAACTTCTATAGGATCAGGTTCAGAATTTTAAGAATGTTTTTAAGATCAAAATTTTCGTACACAATATTTACAAGTTACATATGGTATTTTTCTTAACCTGGTGTTCTGAGAAGCAACAGATACTAAGTTTGTCCCAATGCCCCAGTGCATGTCCTTCCAAGTTTCATACTTCCTATCCCCCATGAAAAGTTAGATCTCCTTTTCACACCAATTCAACTTAGACAAGGCTCAACAACTACAAAGCCTAGTCTGAAGTTCAAATACTTATATAACACCTACACAGACAGAGTGTTCTCTGTACACATTTTATGACACACATCATGTGTGCTGAAAAATAAGGTCCCATGTTATTTTCAAATAATCCTGTGTCACTAAAAAGAACCTTAATCCGGTTATACATTCCTCCTTTAATAGTGTTACCTTTTCAACTAAGTTTCCTTGTCAAATTTTTAAATATAAAAGCATATTCTGTTGAAAGGTTTCTTCTCATGAAATCCTAAAAGCACACAAAAGATTTGCCAAACCACGAGTGTTTCGTTCATTTTGATGTACACCAAATGAAGGAAGCAACTTTAGAAGCTTCAGTGCCTGTATACAAGCATACATGTATATACAAATAAGGAGCACCTTCTTCATGGATGCTTTGAGTGCCTATGGATTCTGAACAATGCATCATGTTAAAAAGACAAATATTCTTTTCAAACCACATCAACTACAACTGTCCATCTATACTTACTTGCAAATCCTTCTTCAATTTCAGCAGATCTTCATTTTCTCCGTTTCCAGACAAAGCAGCTTCTACTTGCTGGAGTTGAGCTTTGTAGCTAGCCAACTGTTTTGCCAGATCCTCTGACATCTGAGGAAAATGAAAGACCATACAAACTGAGTCAAACATCAAACTACAAAAATATTCCTTAATCTGCCTAAGTTAATCACTTTTGCTCCCAACTGGAAGTTTTATTCGTCATTATTTTTACTTTCTTCAGATTTAGTTAGCCACAAACGTCAAAGCAATAAATTACAATTATCAGATAAATTCTATACAAAAAGATCTCCCAGAACGTATAAGAAAAAAAGGAAAGTTCTTTTAACTAATATAGGAAGGCAGTGAGTGTGTAGCTCAACAATACTTTGACATACTCTTTTTTGTTTGTTTATTTTTTTAAGACAGGGTCTCTCTGTAGAGCTCTGGCTGTCCTGGAACTCGCTTGGTAGCCCAGGCTGGCCTCGAACTCACAGAGATGCTCCTGGCTCTGCCTCCTGAGTGCTGGGATTAAAGGCGTGCGCCACCACCGCCCGACTAACAGTTGGAAAGGTCAAAATCACAACAATTAGCACGGACGAGTACTTCCCAAGAGAGATAAAACTACACCAATTACTTCTTCTGCCATTCAACTGTCAGAGTACGCAGCTCCTCGGAACACACATACTGTTCACATACAGGAAATCTTAGCAGCCCGCCTTTCGACAGGCGCAGCTCAATGTCCTAAAAAGTGAGATCCGGCGAAGCCCTCCTTAAAGTGTACGCAAACATACGGGTCCTCCGGGGACCGGCTCCAGAACATTCCCGTCCCCCGGAAGCCTGGAACCCGGGCAGACGCTTCCAGGCTGAAGGGTTCTCCTCCCAGCCACCAGCACTCCAAAGCCCGCCGTCCTTCTGTCCACCATTTCGGACCAGGGGACTCAGAGCCCCAGCTTCCATGGAAACTGCGGAGCCCCGCACCCTCACAGTGGACCTCTCGGAACGGCGCGGGCGTCTCCCCCACCCGACGGCTTCCCCGGGACGGCCACGTTCGCCGCCTCGGCCCGCAAGCCTCCTCGCCGGCCAGGGCCGCCCACTAGGGGTGCCAGAGCAGCCGGCTCCACACAGTGCCCGCGCCAGGACCCCGCTGCCAGGCCTGGGCTTTGGGCCTCCGTCTCCACTCCAGGCCGAGGCCCGGCGAGGCCTGACCCTCCCTCAGAGGCGCGTTACCTTGGGCGGGGTTGGGGACGGGACGACGGGCAGGGGTCGGGGACGCGAGCCCAGCGGCGGCAGGGGCAGCTGCAGCAGGGAAAATATCCACCACGACGAGAAGATTCGGTCGGAAAAGGAAAAACTCGGCCGGCGGCGAGGGGGGAGGGGAGAAAAGCCGGGCTCCGGCAAGAGGGAAAGACAAGGCGAGTGAGCTCTCGCGAGATGTACAAACTCTCGCGAAATGGCGCTTGAGTCACGTGACGCCCGGCGTCCTCTAAGCTGCCAGCGTCCGCGGCCTCAGGAGGCGGAGTGGGAGTGGTCTAACCGGCAGGAAGTGTCGTAACTGAGCTGCGCCAGGCGCAGCGTGCAGGTTCGTCTTACGTCAGTTCCGCTTTGTGGTGGGAGCGGCGACGGGATTGTTGGGGTGGGTGCTGTCCTCAGGTTCCAAGGGGCGTAGGCTCGCGAGCCTTTCCGGCAAGCGGTGATGAGATGAGAGCGGGATTCAGTCCCGGGCGCGATGGCGCGCCTGCAGTCCAGCCCCGGGGAGGCCGAGGCGGGCGGATCTGAAGCTGAGGCCAGCCTGGTCTGCATAGCGAGTTTCAGGCCAGTCAACACTGCCTGAAGACCTTGTAAGTCAAGAGAAGGGGAGTTTTGTTGTTGTTGTACACGAAATAAATATAGCCAATAAGGGTAGATGGAGTGCTAGAATGGAAAAGTGGCTATTTGGGGTGCTTAGACAGCATCCATAGACGCTACAAAGCCATGTGGTGAAAGGGAGGTAGTTTGTTTATAGAGTCAAGGTATCACACACAAGTATGAAGCATCATATCCCACTCATGATTAATAATTACAATGAAGGGCCGGGCGGTGATGGCACATGCCTTTAATCCCAGCACTCGGGAGGCAGAGCCAGGCAGATCTCTAAGTTCGAGGCCAGCCTAGTCTACAGAGCCTGATCTAGGACAGCCTCCAAAGCTACACAGAGAAACCCTGTCTCAAAAAAACAAAAACAAAATTTAAAAAAAATTACAATGAAGAAATTTGGCATTCACCTACTTGCCCAGTGATCAACTTAAGCACCACTAATTGTGAGACAACCTGACTTTATGCACCTCTTGACTGATACACCATGAGTGACTGTCACCTGTGAAGGAATATAATCAAGCCGTCCAGTTTAAAGGAAATAGATGCATAAAGGAACATGTTGAGTGGCTGTGAGGAAAGAACCACAGATCCAGAATGTGGATGGTCTATTGACTCAAATTATTCAAGAGTAATGTGGTTTTCGCCCAGCATTGGTGGCACACGCCTTTAATCCCAGCACTTGGGAGGCAGGTCTTATGAGTTCGAGGCCAGCCTGGGCTAGAGAGTGAGTTCCAGGAAAGGCGCAAAGCTACACAGAGAAACCCTGTCTGGAAAAACCAAAAAAAAAAAAAAAAAAAAAAAAAAAAAAAAGGTAATGTGGTTTTCTTTCTTTCTTTCTTTTTTTTTTTTTTTTTAAAGATTTATTTATTATGTATAGTGTTCTGCCTGCATGTATGTTTGCACACCAGAAGAGGGCACCAGATCTCATTACAGATGGTTGTGAGCCACCATGTGGTTGCTGGGAATTGAATTCAGAACCTCTTGAAGAACAGCCAGTGCTCTTAACCTCTGAGCCATCTCTGCCCAAGTAATGTGGTTTTAATAAGAAATATTTTCCATAGTCTTGGGCATTTGAACACTTTGTCTCCAGTGCTGTCTGGAGTGGGTTAGAGGTACTTCCTGGCTGGAGAAGTATGCTACCGAAGCAGGCTTTGAGAGTTTAAAAACTTAGATGCCACTTCTAGTTTGAGCTCTCTGCTTTGAGCTTGCAGTTTATGATGCCAGCTCTCAACAAACTGCTCCAGACACCATGCCGGCCTGTCGCCTGTGCCCTGCCATGATAGACTCACACTCTAGAACATAAGCCTTAAAATAAAATCTTCTTTAAGTCGCCTTGGTGGCGCTGTTTTGTCACAACAACAGAGAAGGAAGCAAGCTTTTGAAGGAATGAGGACTGTTTTAGATTGGGAGATAAAAAGAGAGCATGGTGGTGCATGCCTGTAGTCTCGGTACACCAGAGGCAGACGTAGGAGAATCAGCAGAAGTTTGAAGACCACTGGGACTGGTAGGTGTGTTCCGGGTCTGCCAGGGCTACGTAGCAAGAGCCTTGTCTGAAGAACCAACCAACCAAAAAGAGAAATAATAGTGTGGTGTATAAATGTTGACTGGACAGGCCAGGCTAGTGATGTTAACACAGAGGTAGTGTGTTCACTGAGAAACACAAGGTCCTGGCACCCCACCCCATGCCCCCAAAAACCGTATGTGTGGAAATTTAAACATAGACAATATGAGCTACTGCTTGGATTCACTATTGTATGATGTTAAATTGCTAGTTTTATTAGGTGTGAAATTTATAGTTACTTAGGGGAAAGGCCCATGTTTAGATATTTAGGGATACCTGGCTAAAATACTATATTACTTAGCTGGGTGTGGCATCATATGCCTATAATCCCAACACCTGGTGGGTGGAGTTATGAGGAGAAGGAAGTCAAAGCTAACCTCAGCCGTGTAGTAATTTCAGGTAGCCTAGGCTACATGAGACTCTCAACAAAAATTATGTAAAATGTTTATACTGTTTATATATCCATATATATGAACATACATATACCTGTATATGCATGTATGTCTGAGTGTTCACATGAAATTTAAAAAGCAAAATGTTAGCAGTTACTGAACTTAATAGAGAATGTGTAACAGTTCATGGTACTAACATCTCAACTTTGCTGTATATTTGACAATTTTCAAAATACAAAAAAGGGGGAAAGTATTCGTAGCCTGGCTAGAATAGATGTTGAATGGTTGGTTTCGTGTGTGTGTGTGTGTGTGTGTGTGTGTGTGTGTGTGTGTGTGTGTGTGTGTGTGTTGGTAATGATAGAGAATGGAGGAAAAGAGGCAGGTGGATCTCTGTGAGTTCAAGGTCAGCCTGGTCTACAGGGCTAGTTCAGGACAGGCTCCAAAGCTACAGAGAAACCCTGTCTCAAGAAAAAAAAAAAGAGAGAGAGAGAGAGAGAATGGAGGAAAACTGGGTGATAGCCATTGCTTGTTAAGCACAGATATAATGTGAGATTACAGATGCACACGTGGCCCTTAGAAACAAAAGACAACAGAAAGTGCTAATCCCATTGGTCGAGAAGAATACCACTACCACAGTTTAGAGCCAAATTTGAAGCAAGCTTAAATACTGGCCAGGTGGGTGGGTTCTGGCCAAGTCCAGACCCAGGTTCTTGGGAAATGGTCCCGAATTAAGTTTTGCAAGGGCTTAAAAAGGAAAACCCATAATTCATTGCATTTCCCATCAGGTCCAATCACGGACAAGCATACATCCTGACATATTCCTTCCTACATACCTCCCACCCACATGTGATCAAACATAACCCGTGTAGATGGGTCAAACAAACTTGTTTAGGGAAATGAAAACATGTAGCTTGTTACCTCCCATAAATAGAACCCTCCAAGATCTATCTTTCCTTGGTCAAGGGGCTTGCAGATCAAAAACATTTTTGTTTCATGAATCTCTAAGGCATAGTAATTAAAACTTCAAATGTAACTTGGGCTCTCACAAAAGGATGGGTCAGTTGTAGCAGAAAAGATGCAAATACTGGGAAGAAAAGCATGAGTAAGTCGGTAAAGAGTCAGGTGGGCCTCACTTGCCCACTGCTGTATGATGGGGCTCTGCAGCTTCCTGCTATAGCTGTAGAAATAGTCTTAAAATGGTCTTTGATTTTTTTTTAATGTGTACAGGTGTTCTGCTTGCATGTGTCTGTACCATCTGCATACAGTGCCCACGGATGCCTGAGAGGGTGTTGGATCCCCTGGGACTTGAGCTACAGATACTTATAAGCTAGCTGTCTGTGTGGGTGCCAGGAATTGAACCCCAATCCTCTGGAAGAACAACTAGTGCTCTTAACCACGGAGCCAGCTCCAGCTCCTTAAGATGACCTTTGAAAGTGGAGTTACTGTATTCCTCTGCTATAGCTTATTTCTTTTAGAACAAAGACAAAAGGGAAAAATACTTCACATAATTTTTACTGCAAGGTGTATAACAGGACACCAATTTTTTAGGATTATTTGAACTAATCAGCCACAAGTGACAGTGGGTATGCTTTCTCACATAGAAAGGAAAAAAGGAGCCACTTGACTTTCGTTTTTTAATGTGTGTGTGTGTGTGTTAAAACACACATGCTTGGGGCTGGAGACATGGCTCAGAGGTTAAGAGCACTGACTGCCCTTCCAGATGTCCTGAGGTCAATTCCCAGCACCCACATGGTGGCTTACAACCATCTGTAATGAGATCTGGTGCCCTCTTCTGTGTACATAATAAATAAATAAATCTTAAAAAAAAAAACACACACATACATGCTTCAGTGTTTGAGTGTGTGTGTTTGGGTGGGAAGGGAGACACACATGGCATAGCGTACATGTGGATCAGAAAGGCCTCAGGTGTTAGTCCTGGTCTCCTGCTGTGTTTGAGACAAGTCTTTTGTTCACTGCAAAGCACCAGTCTTCCTGGCTGGCTTGATAACTTCCGAGATTCCTGTCCTGGTCTCCCATCTTGCTAGGGAAGCATTGGGATTGAAGATTTGTGGTGGTATTGTGTTCCCCAAAATATTGTGCACCCTAATAAACTTATCTGGGGTCAGAGACAAAACAGCCACAATATTAAACATAGAGATTAGGCAGTGGTAGCACACGCCTTTAATCCTAGCATTCCAAAGGCAGAAATCCATCTGTTCAAGGATACAGCCAAGCATGGTGACACATGCCTTTAATCCCAGAAATCGAGCCTTTAATCCTTTAATCCTTTAATCCCTTTAATTCTACTGATGGTAGAAAACAGAAAGGTATATAAGGTGTGAGGACCAGAAACTAGAAGCATTTGGCTGGTTAAGCATTTGGCTAGTTAAGCTTTTAGGCTTTGGAGCAGCACAGTTCAGCTGAGACCCATTCGGGAAACAAGACCAGCTGAGGAAGTGTCGAGGTGAGGTAGCTGTGGCTTGTTCTGCTTCTCTGATCTTCCAGCATTCACCCCAATACCTGGCCTCAGATTTGATTTTATTAATAAGAGCTTTTAAGATTCCTGCTACAAAGATTTGCTACCACGCCCAGCTTCCACATGGGTTCTAAGATTCTGAATTCTGGCCGTTGTATTTTCATGACAAACGATTTACCCACTAGGCCATCGGTTCTCAACCTTTGGATCATATGGCAGATGTTTACATTAACATTAATAACATTCATAACAGTTATAAAATAGCAATGAAAATAATTTTATGGTTGGGGGTCACAACAGCATGAGGGACAGTATTAAAGAGTCACAGCATAAGAAGGTTGAGAACCACCACACTAAGCAATCTCCCAAGACCATAGAAACTCTGATTCTTACAAAAATCAAAACGAGCTCTAGAGTTTCACCCTTTAGAGATCAGCAGCCCATAATTTGATGTGGCCATATTTAGCTATTTTGGTGAAAATAAAACAATTATGGGTACGTTTATACTCAAAGATTCCACTAGGTGGCAGTCAGGATCCAGGCATCTATATCTAATACTGGATTTTGTTTTGTTTTGTTTTAATTTTTATTTTTTAACAGTGATGGAGCCATGGTGCAGAAACATTGCCAAAGGGAAGTCTTGGGGAAGGTGAGGAAAGAAAAGTAAATATCTATACTAACTATGGCCTAATAATAATAGTAAACAAGTAACCAAATGATGAAGGACTACACACCATCTGCACTCAGCTCTGATTGTAGTTTAATACACAGGTTTTTATGTGTGCTTGTTGTGATCCTTCAGTGCATTTTATGAATTCTTTCATGAAACCTTTCAGATCACCATGTATGGTTCATACCTTTGTATTATTACAGGAACCAGGTGGTGGTGGCACTTGGGAGGCAGAGGCAAGCGGATCTCTTGTGAGTTCGAGGCCAGCCTGGTCTACAGAATGAGTTCCAGGACAGCCAGGGCTACACAGAGAAATGTGTGTATGTGAAATGTGGCTCACTTTGAGACTCTAGTACATCTAGTGCATTTAACACCTATGAGTCATATCACCTGTAGAGGACCTGAGTTCTGTTCCCCTGCACCCATGTGGGCAGCTCACAACCATGTATAACTCCCTGATGCCCTCTACCGGCCTCCTCTGGCACCTGCACTTATGCACACATACCCCATTCATATAATTAAAGGAATAAATCTTTTTTCAAAAGAGAAATTGTTAAAGATGTCTCTCTTTTGTCATGTTTTCCTTGAGTTAAAGCTGATGGGGAATGGCTGTCACCTCCTGCAGATGACACTGTTTGGTTCACAGCAGTCTCTGGTCTGACCTGTTTGAGACATGCTTGCATCTGTTAGAATCACAGTTTGTGAGCCTAGCACATAGGCCATCAGTGATGTGGCCACGGGTTTAGCACACACACGCTGTGTGCTCCATTTCAAGCCTGCCCACCCCTTTGAGTCTTACTTCCTTTGCCTCTGATGTATGTTCTACCTCACATGCCTGGAAGAATGTCTTGAAATTCAGATGGGCAAGGAAGCCAGTGCACTGAGATTCAAAGCTGGAGTTCCCACTCTGTTCCCTTGGGGATTGACATTTATTACAAGCACGCTCAGTTATCAGTAGTAGAAGCAGGCCCCTCTAGGCCTCATCTGTGGGGTAGTAATCACATTCCATTCTTTCAGCCCCTGTGGGTTCGAGGCCAGTCTGGTCTACAGAGCGAG
Source organism: Onychomys torridus (assembly GCF_903995425.1). NCBI lineage: Eukaryota > Metazoa > Chordata > Mammalia > Rodentia > Cricetidae > Onychomys > Onychomys torridus. The sequence goes on from NC_050443.1 coordinate 172,518,503, forward strand.
ATCCAGGACAGGCACCAAAACTACAAAGAGAAACTCTGTCTTTAAAAAAAAAAAAAAGTTGGGGCTGGAGAGATGGCTCAGAGGTTAAGAGCACTGACTGCTCTTCCAGAGGTCCTGAGTTCAATTCCCAGCAACCACATGGTGGCTCACAACCATCTGTAATGAGATCTGGTGCTCTCTTCTGGCCTGCAGACATACATGCAGACAGAACATTGTATACATACATAATAAATGAATTTTAAAAAAAAGTTGAAAAAATATGACTGGTATGGTTTGAATGCCCCCACTAAAACTTCTGTAGACATTTGATTCCCACTGTAAGTTGTTCAGAAGTGGGGCCAGATGAACTTTAGACGATGATTAGGTCGAGTGAGGATTCTATCCTCGTGAATTAATGAAGTACTGAGTTCTCTCTCCACTTGGTCTGTTGTAGAAGCCAGTTTGGCCCTCTCCGTTGGATGAGCCCTTCTTACCATGTGATGCCCTTCTTTGCATCAAGGTTCTGCAGAACCCCACTACGACCAGCACCTACTCAGGCCCTTGAAGTCGGACCTCCCATGCTCCAGAACCATGAGGTTAATACACCATCACCCTTTGTAAATCACCCAGTCTGTATTATTGAGTTAGGTAGCAGCAAAAACAGACTGAAGAAGGCTGGAGAGAGAGCTCAGTGGGTAAAAGTGCTCACTGTGAAGCATGAAGACCTGAGTTCAGATCCCCAGCGTCCACATGGCCACACACATCTGTAACCCCAGCAATGGAGGTGAGGGAGGAAAGCAAGAGGTCAGATCACTGGGACTTGCTGGCCACCAGCTTAGCTGAAAACCTGTGAGCTCCAGAGTCCCTGTGTCAAGCAAATAACCCAGTGCACATGCACACACATCATACTACATGACACCACACACACACACACACACACAAATAAAAAACAAATTGTTGAAGACAGGTCAGAGTTATGAGAATATATTTGTAATAAAATTTACTAACTGTGGGCCAGGCATGGTGGTGCATACCTTTAATCCCAGTACTCTGGAGGGAGAGGCACATGGATCTCTATGAATTTGAGGCCAGCCTGGTCTTCATAGTGAGTTCCAGACTAGTCAGGGTTACATAGCGAGATGCTGTCTCAAAAAATTTGATAACCATAATAGTGTTAATTTAAAATTTTAATATAACAATAACCTCAAATGGCCCCAAAACATGAAAAAAATATTCAAATTTATACACAGTCAATGCTATTCCAGCCAAAATATACTCCTCCAAATGGGAGAAGGTATGAATGGCTTCTACAACAGACCAAGTAGAGAGAGAATTCATATAGACCCTAATGAGAATACATGGGGCTCTAGAGAGCATGTTGATATTATCTAGTAAAGTTGAAGGGACCCAGAAATTGTACTCTACAACATTCTTGTCTGTGTAATAAGGAGGCTCATAGAACTTATTACTCTCTTGATTTTAAAACAAACAGCCTGAGTGATGTCTACAGAAAAATAGAAGAGAAGGTGTGGTGTATTTAATCACTGTCTCCTTGATATCAAAATGAATGAAAATAAATAAACCAGAGGCTCACTTATCAACATAGTTAAATCTCAACAGTGTTCAGCAAAAAGACCAATTGCAGGGGAATGCATGCAGTAAGAGACCTACAGGACATAGTCAGGGCAGCCATAGTAGCAGCCCTGACTGCAGCAAGCAGGCTGAGCCCTGTTCTCTCCTTTTTGCCTCAGAGTCAAAACCCGAGAGCTCTCCTCTGAGCTCATCACATCCAGTCTTGCCTCCACTCAGTCTGTTCTCAGGGATTCAGCCTTGACTCCCATCTCACCCTTTCTTCCAGCCTCTGACTCTAAGTTTCTGCCGGCTGCTTCATAGCCCGCTGTGGTCTGGTGTCTTCTGCTGCATCACCAAAATAAATGTCATACCCAAAGTCACCAATTCACTTAACTCCCCAAGGCAGAAAGCCACCTCAGCCAATATTCTGAATATTTTTACATCTTCCTTTTGGATTATAGTTTCTGTGACATTAATCTCTCCTCAACCTTTGGCTGTGGGGCTTCTGTCCATATTATAAGACCTAATTCCACTGGGTGTTGGTGGTGTATACCTTTAATCCCAGCACTCAGGAGGCAGAGGCAGGTATGGTTCTGTGAGTTCAAGGCTAGCCTGGTCTATTGAGTGAGTTCCAGAACAGCCATGGCTGTTACAATACAGAAACCCTGTCTCAGAAAGGAAAAAAAAAAACAAAACAAAAAAACAAACAACTCTCTCACCAAGGGTCTCTGTCTCTGTCTGTCTGTCTCTCTGTCTATCTCTCTCTCTCTTCCCATCCCCTCTTTCTTAGACAAGATATATATATATATAAATTTTAATAGACTCGTGGGTGTCTACAATCTCAATTCATCTGGTGGCTCCCTTTCTACTCCCATGAATGAGTCACTGATCAATCACCCTGTGCCTGCTTGGTGGCACGTGACAGATGGTACAATTTCTGGATCCACCTAGGAATTCAGTCACCTTCCTCACTCAAAGTGGAGTCAAAAGCTGCTTGTAAAATGGAGCCTCTTAGGGCAGGGCACAGCCTGGAAAACCACTGTGTGTATAATATGGAGTAACTTAGAGTTGGACATAACCTGATCCCAACATTAACTGTTCAGTAAAACAAATTTGAAGCTATTCAGAAGAATGTTAAAGAAAACCATAGTCTATATGTTAATCATGATATGGAGATCACAATCTTTTTTTCTGTTTTTGTTTGTTTGTTTTGGTTTTTTTGAGACAGGGTTTCCCTGTGTAGCCCTGGCTGTCCTGGAACTTACTCTGTAGACCTGGCTGGCCTAGAACTCACAGAGATCCATCTGGCTCTGCCTTCCAAGTGCTGGGATTAAAGGCATGTACCACCACTGCCTGCCTTAGAATTATTTTAAAAGTAACTACAGTAAACCAGATGGTGGAGGTGCACACCTTTAATCCCAGCCCTTGGAAAGCAGAGGCAGGAAGGTCTCTATGAATTTGAGGCCAGCCTGGTTTACAGATTGAGCTCCAGGACAGCCAGTGCTACACAGAGAAACCCTGTCTTGAAAAACCAAATAAATAAGTAAATAAATACAATAGCCACAGGAACAAGGGAACCTCTGCAGAAGATCGGAACTTAAAAAGAAACTAAAAATAAAAGAAATTCTAGAAGCAAAAACAAACTTAAAAAATAAAGAAGTTTTGGCAGTTTAGTGTGCCATGGAAGGTCCTTCCAGCTCAGAGCCCTGCCAATATTCCCAGCCTCAGCCACACCCCTGGACTTCTGAAGTGTCACCCTCTGTGGCTGTGCTAATGTTGATCAGATTTTCTTTTGCCCTTCTTTTTCTGACTAATTTGTACTCATCCCTCAGCTTGAGAACCATGTCATTTTGGAAAGTACCCCTGAGGTGTCACCCTGCGAGTCTGTGTCCTTGCTGCCCCTCCTGGGTGAGGCTGTGATATCCCGCACTTGCTCGCTCCTGCTGTGTCTGGTGTTCTGTTATCCTCTTCCCAGTGATTTTCCTTTAGGTCGTGTTCATCTGTGGTGCTTCCAAATATGGCAGATAGAAGGTGATGGAGTTTGCTGAATGTGTGAATACCTGAGTCAAACAGATATGGAACTGGCCACCCAGAAGGAACCTCTCCAGTTCTTAGCCACTAAGTTCTGCTACGATAATCCTTCCCAGATCAAAATACCCAGGTGAGAAAACCAGAAAAGAACCTGGACCTGCAGCCTAGAGAGGGAGCCTTGCACTGTGCTTAGGAATTTCTTCGATTCCTTCCCTTCTTCCCTTTTCCTCCCGATGACAGCCGACTCTCGGAGAGGTTGTGTTATATCCCTTACTTGGAAGATACACACATGGTTTCTTTTTGTTTCAGCAGCTAATTGTCACTCTAGCGCTCTCTGAAGCTTTCTTTTGACTAAGAGTTCTTACTTCATACATAATGCAAGCAAGGATCTTGAAATGTGGGAGAGACACTGTTCCTCTATGTCAGTGGCTCTCAACCTTCCTAATGCTGTGACTCTTGAATACAGCTCTTCATGTTGTGGTGACCCCCAACCACAAACTTACTCTAGCAGTAACTTTGCTGCTGTTATGAATCATAATGTAAATATCTGATATGCAGATGGTCTTAGGTGACCCCTGATCATTCAACAACCCACAGGGGTCATGACCCACAGGTTGAGAACCACTGCTCTTGAGTCTCAAGTCTAGCCCATGCCACACATGGAGTGCCTGTTGTCAACTCTTGTCTTTTTCAGCTGCAGGCAGACCCCTTTGTGGTTCACTAACCTGCAATCTATTATCTGCCGCAGTAGCACCAACACAGCGAAGCCAAGGACGCAAGTCAGTTCCAAGAACAGTGAGTAATGGGGAAGCTCAAAAAATCAATATCTGTCCCCATATTTCTATGAATGGGGTGCATCCATCAAAATGAGTGGGTGACTTTTGTCCCAGCCTAGCTGACATGAATCACTTTCTCTGTTATCAGCAAAGCTGGTCCCTGCCTGGTGGTTGGCATGCTCACTCACTGATGGGATCTCTGACCCAAGTCTGAACTAATTGAATCCTAAAGTGGAATCCAGTCGCTAACCGATGTACCAATGCCCCGCACTCTCTGGTTGTTCCCAGCATCCTTCTGAATCACTTCTGTAGCCTTCTGGTTTTGACTGTTTATCTTTGTTGGTCATGCCTCATCATCTGAGAAGTGACTGGGTAGCATGCAGAGGTAACCTCACGGGGTTTTTCCACTCAATGGATGGGATTTTAGAAACATGGGTGTGTGAAAGCCCCGTGTTGCCTTTTAAAACCCCCTTGTGCTCAAAGAGGAAGCTTAGTGAACAGTTTCACCAAAGCATCAGGAATCTCAGAGAATGCTGAGTCACTAGGCTGTGGAAATGAACCTCAGTTTCTCTAGTTGTTGGTTCAAGATGAGCAAACTTCCCTTTCCCATGAACTACTGTGCCAACGAGACAGAGATCAGCTCATCTTCTGACACAGATGGCAGATGAATGTGACGAATGTTCTATCTCTTCCCTCCCGGCTCATGCTGCGTCCTTCTGGCTACACACTCCCCCGTTTGTTTTCTGAAGTCTTACTCACCTCTTTGGTTCCACTGTCTCCCAAGCTCCTTCCTTTGGATTTGCCCAAAGGGGAGCTTTTTCTCTGAACTCCTTGAACATCTGTCAAAATCTCTTCATTGATTTGCTATAGATGTTTCAGGGACTGTGCTAGTTACCACGTACGCACCCATTGGATGGTGCTGCCTAGCTGGCAGCAGAACCCCCAATGTGGCTCTTCAAAACCACAAATGTCCAGCCTCCATCATTTCAGAGAGTGATGTGGACTACCCACCTGGAGGAGAACCACTGCTCTTCTGTCACCGGGAGGATCAACCAAGTTAACCACGTACAGACATGCCAGACAAACCAACCCTGGTCTGTAGATGTACTTCTAAATGGTCTTATTAAATAAGAAACACAGAGCCTGGGCTGGAGAGATGGCTCAGTGGTTAAGAGCACTGACTGCTCTTCCAGACTGCTCTTCCAGAGGTCCTGAGCTCGACTCCCAGCAACCACATGGTGGCTCACAACCACTTGCAATTAGATCTGGCTCCCTCTTCTGGCCTGCAAGGACACATGCAGGCAGAACACTGTATACATAATAAATAAATAAATCTTAAAAAAAAAAAAAGTAAGAAACACAGAGCCAAATAAAGAGTTAAAAGGCCAGAGATCAGAGCAGTAGCCAAGAGCTAAGACCACCTTATCTTACCACTCACTTCCATCCTTCCCCTCAGAGAGAGACCTTCTTCCTGTGCCCTGTCTTTTTATTGCCTTTCTGTTCTGCCTTCTCTTTGGCTCACAATCCAGCCACATGACTTCCTCATCACTGCCTGTCTATACAGACCTCCAGGTCTCTAAGGTTGGTACTGGGATTAAAAGGCTTGTGTCACCACGCTGGCTGTGTCCTTGAACACACAGAGACTCTGCCTGCCTTGTGATTGGATTAAGGGCATGTGCTACCACTGCCAGACTTCTGCTTAATGGCTATGGCCTCTGACCCCCAGGCAACTTTATTTATTAACATACAAATAAAATCACATTTCAGCACAAATAAAATATCACCATACAGGTCATAAATGGTGGCTTGAGCAAACACCTGGGCTGTCTAAATCTGGCTGTCTTTTTGTAGGGGCTAATGCCAAGTTGATTATATTAGTCCTGATACTTGTAGCCAAAATGTCTTCCTGGCTACCTTTTCTCTCATTTCTCTTATTTCAGGTCTTAACTGAAAGTGTTCTGCTTGAGAAAGACATCAATGAATGAATGAATGAACAAATGAATTCAGTCATTGAGAGTGACAGTATACTGAGGACTGAGGCTATTGTATTGACTGAATAAGGTCCCCGTCCCTGTAGATTCTATGTTCTTTTTGTTTGTTTTTTGTTTTGTTTTGTTTTTTTTGAGACAAGATTTCTCTGTATCTTTGGAGACCAGGCTGGCCTTGAACTCACAGAGATCCACCTGCCTCTGCCTCCCAAGTGCTGGGATTACAGGCGTGCACCAAAACCGCCCGGCAGATTCTATGTTCTTGTGGAAATAAAACTTCTCTTGAACGTCAGATTAAAAGCTTCTCTAGATAGACAAGCTTATGTGTCCAATCACAAGTAGGTTCCATCAATATGAGAGGATAGAATAGGAACCCTCAGGCCACAGGCTCGGCTGTTCAGGAATTCCCCTGACTATCAGGATAACTTTCTTTAGTCAAAGAAAAAGGAAATGGCAACTGAGAGCTTGAAGAAAACTTTGTCTCCTGAGTTTATGACTCAGAGGAAAAGCTACAGTGTGCCTAGGCTAACATCTCTGTTCCCAGAGCTAAGACAAGGAACTGTGGAACAGATTGGGGACCACAGCATGAAAGAGTTAAAAAAAACTTTGTTTCTTTTTACTTCATTTATTTTATTTTAATGTTTTGAGGCAGGGTCATGTAGATGAGATTGGCCTTTAATTTACTCTGTAGCTAAGGCTGGTCTTGAACTTCTAATTTTCCTGCCTTTGTTTTTTAAGTACTGGGATTACAGGCTTATGCTACTACTACACCTGGCTCTGGAAAACCTCAGATGTAATAAATGAGTGATATTGGGAGCAAAGAAAACTATCGGTCTACTCAGTGTTGATATTTGAGTCCACGTGAAGCTATCAGGAGTGTAGGCCCAACTCATGCCCAGGTCTTCCAGCTGGAGGAGAGCCACCAGCGTGAAGATGCCTTCTACTTAAAGACCATCCAACGCCCCCTTCAACTTAGTGATTTCCCTTGGGGAGAACTGTACTTGGGACTCTTTTTAAAAAAAAATTTAACTTTTTTATTTTTATGTGCATTGGTGTTTTGCCATGGATGTCTGGTCCCCTGGAACTAGAGTTACAGACAGTTGTGAGCTGCCATGTGAGTGCTGGGAATTGGGAATTGAACCCAGGTCCTTTGGGAGAGCAGTCAGTGCTCTTAACCACTGAGCCATCTCTCCAGTCCCTACTTGTGACTCTTATTTAATATCATTCTACCACATATTGTTTGCAGAAGAGATGGGAGGGCCCCTCCTGACACATTTCCAGGGAACAGCAGCTAGGATAAGTGTTTGCCACTGGGATGAAGGAAGACTCACCTGGAAAGTGAACCTATGAAGTAAAGGCGATCTGGTGGACCAGAGAGCAGATTCCAAGGAGCAGGGCTGGAAGGAGAGATCAACAATGGTGCAAGGCACTGGCTAAGGTCCAACTGGGAAGCCTAGACACTGGAGAAGCCAAGAGGAAGGCCTTTGACCTGGTCCTGATAGCTCGCTCTTGTCATAAAACTCAGCCGATGGAAAGGAGCCTGATAAAGGTGATCTCTGCAAGAGTAGGAGGTGTCTGGTAAGCCTTGTATGACACATCACACAGATGTCTTTCCATCTCCTCCGAGTTGTTGAAGTCCAGCTTGTCAGCTTTACAGTGCTTTTTGCTGTAAGATGCTGGCCTGAGCTTGGTAGAGACGAGGGTCCCTGCCCTCAAGGAACTTATATTTCAGTAGGAGGAGACTATCATTTGCAAGTCAGCAGTAAATACATAGGTAAGATTTAGATCTGAGAATGAGCTATCAAGGTTGATGAGGAGGAGCTGGAGAGATGGCTCGGTGTTAAGAGTGCTTGCTGCTCTTCTGGAGGTCCTGGATTCAATTTCCTGTGCGTGCATGTGTGGTGGTATTGTGTTCCCTGAAATATTGTGCACGCTAATAAACTTATCTGGGGTCAGAGAACAGGACGGCCACAATATTAAACATAAAGGTTAGGCAGTGGTAGCACACGCCTTTAATCCCAGCACTCGGGAGGCAGAGCCAGGCGGATCTCTGTGAGTTCAAGGCCACATTGGAAACAGCCAGGCCTGGTGACTCGAACCTTTAATCCCAGAAAGAGAGCCTTTAATCCCAGGGAGTGGCAGAAAGCAGAAAGATAGTTAAGGCGTGAAAAACAGGAACCAGAGCTAGTTAAGCATTTGGCTGGTTAAGCTTTTAGGCTTTGGAGCAGCACAGTTCAGCTGAGATTCATTTGGATGAGAACTCAGAAGCTTGAAGTCTGAGGAAACAAGACCAGCTGAGGAACTGGCGAAGTGAGGAAGCTGCGGCTTGTTCTGTTTCCCTGATCTTCCAGCGTTCACCCCAATAAATGGCTTCAGGTTTGATTTTATTAATAAGACTCTTTAAGATTCCTGCTACATGCATGTCGGCTCACAACCACCTGTATCTAGTTCCAGGATGCCCGGGAACTGATGCCCTCTTTTGGCCTCCAGGGATATACACATGGAGCACAAAAATATATCTAGATAAAAACAGTCATATACATAGAATAAAAATAAAAAGTTTTCAAACAAGCAAACAATTGACCAGAGACACCTGTCAAAGAGGGAGGTTTTCTCTATGGAAGTGAGTTTAAGTTGGGGCCATAGCCATGTGACGAGAAGAGACAGCTGTTCAAACTGGGGCTGAGCAGTCCAAGCAGAAGGAAGCCTCCAAAGCAGGAACAAGAGCAGATTGAGTAGGGCACAGAGAGAAGACCTGTGAATACAGCACCATGAATGAGGAGACAAGGAGAGAGAACCAGGCAAGGGGTCTGCAGAGGAGGCACCTAGATCCTGTGAGAGTTTAGACGACTCTGAATGCAGTGGGTCCTCTCTGCTAAGACCTCGTTTATCTCTGGAAGCACAAGCATGGCTAAAAGGTGAGGGTTGTACTGAAGACGGGACAGAGGAGTAGGAGAGAGCTTGGGAGAGAATGTAAGACATGGTGGACCAGAGCTGGGACAGTTGAGATGGATGTGGAGAAAGTGGAGTGTTCAAGACACACTGGAGCAGAGGAAATAGGAGCTACTAGGGTTAGAAGTGAGGTGTGAGGAAGGAGATGATTCAAACATGACTCAATTTTAGCCTGAGCAGTTAAATGAGTACCGGTGTCATTTACAAAAATGAGAAGGCCCTCGCTGGGGTAGGAAGGAATTCATACCTGTCTCAGCCATGTGAGACATCCAAGCTGAGATGACAAATGGCCATAAGACAGAGCATGCCTGGAGTACAGGGGTGGTGTTTAGTCTAGCACTATTTATTTGGAAGGCATAGACAGAGATAGAGATGGATGGAATGAGGTCACCGAGTTAAAGGGCAGAGGGGATACAATTACAGAGCCCTGAGTACTGCCCATTCTGAAAAGAAGAGAAGAAGAATGAGGAAGGGCTATAGGCCCCAGATTCAATCCCTGGCATCTTCACCAAGATAATAGAGTTTTTCTCTAAATTTGCCAAATGCAAATGGACTGGATATTGTAACTGTAATTCTTATTTAATAACTGTCTTGTTATATATAGTTTTACTATGTTATAGTTAAAACCTTCCTTTTTAATTAGACAAAAGGGGAATATAATATTCCTATACACTGTGAATATATGTCACTATGAGTGGTTTAATGAAAAAGCTGACTGTCCAATAGTTGCACAGGATAAAGTTAGGCAGGAGGGCCAGGCTAGAAGAACACTGGGAGGAAGAAGGGTGGAATCTGGAGTCACCAGCCATACTCAGAGGGAGCAGGAGATGAATGTGTCATGCTAATAAAGGTACTGACATGTGGCAGAGCATAAATAAGGAATATGGATTAACTTAAAATGTGAGAGCTATTTAGTAATAAGCCTGAGCTATTGGCTGAGCATTTGTAATTAATATTAAGCCTCTGAGTGATTACTAAAGAACAGCTTCGGGACAGGAAAACTCTGCCTACAAAGGGCCCATGAGGAAGGAAGAAAAACAGACCGCTATGGTGTCACAAAAGCCCAGACATGTATCCAGAACAAGGGAGTTATTGCCCAGAGGGAATGTTGCTCACCGGTTGCTTGACCTTTGTCAAGATAGGGTCCTGCTTGTTGGAGGGTTGAAGATAACAGCCATGCACAAGAAGAGAGCCCAGGAAGGCAGCTTGTGGGTCTCAGGAGACTTCTTGGCCAGGCCCTGTGGAATCGTTAAGTCTGGGGTGCACTGATGGCTCCTGGCAGAGATTAGCCATCATTTTCCAAGAGTGGGATATTTTTAGTTTTCTTAGTTTAAATTTACAAACAATGAAACACATGTCTTAAGTGATGAGATTTTCTTTGAATTGAAATAAAATTTGCATAACAGAATTACTCATTTAAAAGTAAACGTCTCGTGGGATCCAGTACATTAGCAACATGATGCACTCACCACTTCTATCTATTCCAAAGCATTTCTGTCTTCCTGGAGAGACACTCCCTCCTTACTAGGCATGGGGCTTTCTTTGAGGACATGCTTTTATGTGACTTGATTTTATTTTGTATTGAGGCACCAGAGAATGTTCCTAGCATTACACACTGTAAATAAGTGCTGAACCCCGAGCCCTGGCCCCACTCCAGTGTGCTGTCTACATGCTGATTTTAATGTGTTTTGTGACATATCTCCTCTGTAGAGGGAGAGGCCCAGTCCGGTCCACAGTAGTCTCTCCTGCGTGTGCTGATGAAACGCAGCTGAGACATTCCCTGACCTTGGCAGAATCAGAGTCCAGCCTCCTTCCTGTCCCTCTGTTCAGAAACTAACCTGCAACTGACTTCTCTGTGTTTCCACTGTCACTGACAAGGCAGCTGTGAATTTAATGACAGGGCAAACAGAAAGCTGGTGATAATCAGGCGTTCTGATGTTCAAGCATTATTGTATTCTGGAAAAAAAATCAATTAGCTGAATAAGAAAGTGCCATTGAGACACATTAATTTTTCTCCCAGCATGGCTCTAGCTAGGTAGGTCAGGTCCAGAAGGTGAAAAGGTGTTTCTAGTGTAATAGAACTTAAAGTGTGTATATATATATATGTGTGTGTGTGTATAATATATATATATATATATATATATACATATATATATATATATATATATATATATATATGTGTATATACATATAACTTTATTTTATGTGCATTGGTGTTTTGCCATGGGTGTCAGGTCTCCTGGAACTGGAGTTACAGACAGTTGTGAGCTGTCATGTGGGTGCTGGGAATTGAACCCAGGTCCTCTGGGAGAGCAGGCAGTGCTCTTAACCACTGAGCCATCTCTCCAGCCCCTTAAAGTATATTTTTAGATGTCTGAGAGATGATGGGGGCTTTGGGGAGTTTGTTTGTTTGTTGTTTCTGTGGAAGGGCTGGGGGTGTAGCTCAGTTGGTAGAGTGCTTGCCTGGCAGGGATGAAGCCCTGGATTCCATCTCCAGCGTTTATAAATCAAGCAAGGATGCACAATCCCTGTAAACCCAGCTTTTGAGACAGGGAAGTGGAAGGTCAGAAGTTTGAGGCCATGCTTGGCTATATAAGGAGTTTGAGGGCAACCTGGCCTACAGACCCTGTTATTGTTTTGTTGAGGGGAGGGTGTAAGACAGGGGGTTTCTCTGTGTAACCCTGACTGTTCTGGAACTTCCTCTGTAGACTAGGCTGGCCTCAAAATCATAGATCCACCTGCCTCCACCCCTCTCCTGAGTGCTGGAATTAAAGGCATGTGCTACCACCACCCAGTTCAGACTCTGTTTTCAAAACAAAACATCAAAATAAAAACAAGTCTATGTGTATGTGCATGGGGTGCATTTGCCCATTTGGGTTATGTGAAGGTCAGAGGTTTTGTATTGGAATGGCTTCTTCAATAACTTCTCCCTTTATTTTTTGATACAGGGTCTTCATTAAAACCAGAGCTTTGGCCGGGCGGTTGTGGCACACGCCTTTAATCCAGCACTCAGGAGGCAGAGCCAGACGAATCTCTATGAGTTTGAGGCCAGCCTGGTCTACAAAGCAAGATCCAGGTCAGACACCAAAATTACACAGAGAAACCTTGTCTCAAAAAACAATCCAAACCAACCAACCAAACAAACAAAAAACCCAGAGCTTTGCTGTTTGGGTTAGACTGGCTTGCTGGCCAGCCCCCAGGGATTCACCTGTCTCTGCCCTCCCCACTCCCCCAGCCCTGGAATTACAAAAGTGCTCAGATTTGGTGTGGAAGCTAGGGATCCGAACTCAGGTCCTCATGCCAAAAGCAAACACTTGAACTACTGAGCCATTTCCCCAGACCCAAACCCTAAAGTTCCCAGGGGTGGAGGGGTTCGTGATCCCAGGGCAATCACTTATTATCTGCACTCTGTCCCCTTGCTAACAGTGATGGCAACCCCTTTTCCTCCTTGTTGGTAGTCACGAAAGTGCTTGGAGAAAGCCTGGGCCTGTCCATCTGTCAGGAGTGCCATCTCTGGCATGAAACTTTGATGGTGTATAGAAAAACACAAATGAAGCAATTTTTCCTCACTTGCTCATTAGTCAAACACCGGAATTCAAGCAAGCGGATATTCTCATAGGGTTGTGTGTGAATAAGACAACACCACAGGACAGGCTCCTCCCAGTGCCTGGCATGTACCAGGAACTCAGTAAACAGTAGCTGTTTCTACTCCATGCAGACGCATGAAGTAGGTCTAACTGTGCACCCTCAGGGGGACTTTGGGGTCCCCAAGCTGAGGACTTGACCATTCTGGCTCCCCAAGACTCCTCCTAGCCTTCTCTGTGTTTATTGGCTTTCTGTCCTCAATTGGGCTCTTAGACTCACAAATAGCCTCAGTGGAGGGAGTCAGATGTTCTGAATCTCCCTGTGCTAATGGATGGTCACCACACCCCCTGCCACCACAGCCGGTGACAAGGCCTTCAGCATAATGGAAGGCATTTGAGGATCTATTTTTCTCCCGGCAGAGAGCATTACTCACCTACTCCTGTGTGTCACAAGGAAGGAGAGCAGAAAACACAATAAACCACCAAGGATGAGTCAAATTTCAAGAGGGGCTCAGCTCCAAGGCAGGAGGTAGGCTGTTTCTCCTGCATTCCTGAGATTCGAATGGCAAGGAGTCCTGAACCTTCTGCTCCCTTCTTCTCCCCAGGAAGAGTGGCAAATGGAACGCAGCTCCATTGTGCTGCTTCAAGGTCAGAGAAAGAGAAAGCGATGCTCAGAGAACTGGATCCTTAAGGCCAGAAGGCTGGATGGGACAGCAGGGAGGCCTGCTTCCCCATCCACCTCTCAGTGCTTTGTCTTTGTCCTTGGTGCTGGTGGGTTTTCAGCCACCTGCAAGTCTGAGTGTGGGAAATGTCCCTATCTCCAGAAGCACACTACCTAAGGCCCTTCCAGCAAGCAGCCAAAACAGGCTGTGTTCATAAGGGGAGACTGGTCTCCCTGGAAGGGGTTCCACCACTGGCCTCTGGACATCCTGAACAGCTCTTTTAAGGTGGCCTGAGGATTTTCCCCAGAAGGTGCCAAGAAACAATTTTATGGCCATTTGGTGTTACTTTTACATTTTCACATAATTTCTTTTTTCAATAGAAGGATCAGAAGAGGCAGAGGCAGCCATATCTCTGAGTTCTAGGCCAGCCTGATCTACATAGCAAGCTACAGTCCAGCCAGGGCTACATAGTGAGACCCTGTCTCAACAACAACAACCAAACCAAACCAGAAAGAAAGATCTAAAGGTTGGATGTAAGGTAGAGACAGACAACACACACCATGGAGGAGTTAGCCAGCTTCTGTCCTACAGGAGGCATATTTGAGTATTTGCACAGGCCACTGGGACAAACACCATAGAAAATATGCATGTTGATGTGATTGGCATACCGGAGGCCAGTAGTCCCCAAACTTGGCTGGGCATGACAGTCACAGTGAGCTTGCAGAACTACAAGCTTTTGCTGTGTTCTAAGGAATTCTGGGCTCCTGGGTGTTGTGTGGAAATCTCTATTTTAGAAATCTCCCCAACTGGTTCTGATGACTACTGACTTGGGGAACTATGGCAGAGGGCCATGTTTTGAAAGAAAGAGATCACATGTCAGCTACTATTTCCTGGGCCATTCATTTATTTTCATTTATTTTTTAAAAATTGGTTGTTTGAGAGGCTGTCTCATAAAAAAAAACAAAACAAAAGTTGCTAAATTTAGTGTCTAGAGATTCCTTGGTCAAATATGTACTACTCTTGTAGAAGACCTCTAGCTCACAGGGGCCTGTAGCTCCAGCTCTCAGGGGTCTGATGACCAATTCTGTCTTCTGTGGGCCCGTGAACACACATGGCATAGTGGGGGGGGGGAGAAAGACAGAGAGACAGAAGGGGAGAGAGAGAGAGAGAGAGAGAGAGAGAGAGAGAGAGAGAGAGAGAGAGAGAGAACGAGAGAGAACGAGTCTTTTAAAAATTAGAAACTCGCCAGACGGTGGTGGCACACACCTTTAACACAGCACTCAGGAGACAGAGGCAGGCGGATCTCTGTGAGTTCAAGGCCAGCCTGGTCTATAGAGACAGTTCCAGAACAGTCAGGGTTACCTGGAGAAACTGTGTCTTGAAAAAAAATTAGAAACTATTACATTTTCTTATTTATTTATTTATCTGTGTGTAGAGGGGTTGGTGGCATGCAAGCCATAACTCACATGTGGAGATCAGAGGGAAATTTATGAGAGTTTTCCACCATGTGAGTCTCAGGGACTGAACTGAGGCTTGCTGTCAAATGCCTTTATCCCGAGTCGTGTCAATGGCCCCAAAGCAGTTTTGTCTTTAACTTGAAAGCGGGGAGGTGGTCTTTGTGCAACAATGATGACAGTAGTTGTGAGCAGCCCTGATGGGCTTTGCTTTCACCAACCAGTATGAAGTCTTTCGATTAGCAATGCCCAGTCTTCTGTGGACCACACCATAAACCAAACAGAGAAGAGCTGTTCTAGCCCAGACTTTGGATTCCAGAAACGTGCAACCTACAGTGAGCAACTTAATCCTTTTGTATTTGCCACACACATTTCTACATTTGTAGGCACACTTTGCACAGATCCACACACATGCACACACTCTGCATTCAGTGACATACACTCACACCCAGACATTTCATACACATTTGAAACACCATTAATACAGAGTTAGATAGCTTAGTCCACCTACCTACCCACCCCACGCACTGTCACCCATACTCAGTAGTTACACGTGTGCAATAGACACATTCTAGACATACTCTGCCCAACATACAACATTCTTGCAGAAGGTCACATAGTCTCTGAATCTGTGATGCTGGGATTTCTTTGACTTTATTACCCAGCAATCTGAGAAGGTGACAACCTGTAAGGAGCAGGAAGGACTACTGTCCTCTGTAATGTTGATTTCATGTCTTATCTGCCCAGAGACTGATGGAAAGGATATAGGACAAGTAACAGTTCCTATATGTGAAGATATAACCTGCCTTGTGAGCTCTCTTTTTCTACCTACCCCTTTCTGCCTCCATCTTTGATTATGGGAAAATTGACCCACTTAGCTCAACAAAAAGTTAACATGTACTATGGCTTTTTAAGGAGAAATGGGTCGTTCTGAGTTATCTCCCTCAGAGCTTAACAGTTTAGACAATATTCCAGAAGCTGCCCAACCATTTGGACAAATTAATTGACGTCAGCTATTATAAACCCAGAATTTGTTTCAACAAAGAACCCTGTTAGCAAGTGGAATCAGTGGTCTTGTCATATCTAAAATTAATTTGCTTTTGTATCTGAGCTCTGATGTTAGCAACATTCTTCAAAACAGAAATTTTTTAAAGCCCCAGAGAATTCTGGGTAATGGCATGTAAATGAAGAAGATCATGGTGTTCAGTGTTCGCTCCTGGCTGGCACGAGGTTCTGGGACCATCTCATATGGCGAGAGCTGCGCTGGGTAGAATGCAGCCCCGCCTTAGCCGGCCGTTGTCAGAGTCTGCTGGTGAGGACTTGTTGTCCTCACCACGTTCCTCTTCACCGCGCCTGCCAGCTTGCTCTCTTTTCTTTCAGCTCCATTTTCAGCATTCCAGGCCTGCATGATATTTTGATCCTCTCCATTCTAGACTCTAAGCATCTGTTGAGTATGCAAATGTGTCTGGGGCACAGAGGTGCTTCATTTCAAGAAAACCCAAGGAAGGTCACATGATTTCCATGGCGATTTAGTACTTTATGTTGCTCTTAGTTTTCATATTTTATTTATTTTAACATCTTATTACATATTACAACATACCAGTCTGCCACTATGGAAATTAAAATAATAAACAAAGGGATCTGTCATGTGATATGGTTTGAAAGGCAATAAAATAGATGTTAAAAATGTAAAAATTCTTTCTATGAAAAGATGAGAAAGAGCATACAATGATGAGTGGAAATTTGTGATACAAGAATTGTCCGGGGAGGGAGGGGCAGAAGTGGAGGGAGAGGGAAGAAAGGGGCTCAAACAAAATGGATAAAAACCAGGAACAGACGCTCTGCAGGAAGAAAGAAGTCCTAATGCCTGGCGAACCTCACTATATCTGAGAAAAGGGCTGGGGGACACAGCTCAGTGGTGGAGTGCTTGTGTGGCGCGGGGTCAGGGCTGGGAGTCAGTTCGAGCCCCACCAAACCAAGCCAGTAGCATTTTGAGATAGACAGTGTGAAGCCAGAGCCTTGGGAGGAATGCTTGCATTGGCATGGTACACAGTGCAGTTGGTTCAGTAAATCCAGCCCCTTTCCTCACCTCAACTTCCCACAGTGTCAGTGACCTGCAGGTCTCTCAGCCTCACAGGGTCCTAAGTCTCACGGGGTCCACCACATTCAGGCAGAAGTGTCCCGTCACCAGGAGCCCTTTGACTGGAATCTCCTGCCGTTAGCCTCTGCTGAGCTTCCTGCCCTCTCTTCAAATGCCTTACTCTGTTCTCTTGTGGAGACCCTCCCCATAGTCCTCTCTTTGAAGCCCTGACCTCATATCACTGAATTGGATAGGGAAAATGGCTTTCCGTGGTAAGTTTTCCTTTTTTTGGTTTGTATTGTTTGAGGAGGTTTAAATGGATCCATTGATTTTTCTGACCTACTCAGGAACATTGCTATTTTTAAATAAAAGTGGGATGTACCAAGTAATAGCAATCAGAAACCACCTCCACAGATGAAAGTGACCTCCAGGACAGGCCACCTTCTAGGACTCTGACACAGTGATTAGAGGGACTCCATTCTGTGTATAGGTGATCTGGGGCTGGGGCTACTCTGATGCCAGCCCTGACTGTAGCATCGTTCATGTCCATCACTGCCTCTCTCTGTACCCTTCTCATATGATCTATGAGCTGTTCACCAGCTGACTCAGGTGGGTCCCCTGAGTGCAAGGTTGATGGGAGTTGCCTTTTTTCTCTGTAACAAAGTCCCGGAAGTGTCCAGAGCATGGGTTACCATGTGGTAGCCTATGGGTTTGCCCTTACCTGTATATGAGATGATCATCAGTCCTATCTGGGTAGGGGTGCACCAGGAGTCTGATGGAAATAGGAAATAGCCAGAGAGGCAGCTGTTTGTGTTCTGTACAGGCTCAATATGAGCACACGATTCAGTTCTACCTACCAGGCCTGATGCTCAGGGCAGGGCTAAGAGCTAGGAGGGAGGAATTTTCTGCATCCAGTGGCTGTTCCACACTCCAGCTCCTGTCACTGATGACTAGAACACTTCAGGATAGTCAAATGTGACCTTTCTGTTCCCTGAACCCTGCCAGGGCAATATGTTAGTTCTCACAGGGACATAGCTGGTCAATGCTTAGATATCCTCCAACCTCGGGGGTGCACACCACACTAAAATAGGAGAAATTCCTGAAAGAGTCTCAGGTCCAGGGACAGTCACAGCCTAGAAAGTTAATATTAAGATGCCAGATTAATGCATCCTGGGAACAGACCACTAGGATCCATTCACCATGACCCCTAGAAAACAATGGCAATCACCCAGAGAGGCTGGGAGCTTTCTGGGCTTGCTGGACAAACCTGGCCTGCTTTCTGTTTTTGTAAATAAAGTGTTATTAGAGCACAGCTTCTCTTATCATTTCCATCCTGTCTGTGGCCACTCCACACTCCAACAGGAGAGCTGGGTAGTTGGGGTGGAAATTGAGACCTGTAAGTCCTGAAAGGCTTGCTGTTTGACTTGCTGCCCTCTCCACTAGATGGCTCCACTGGGGGCCGAGGAGTGGATGTCCACAAGGTAAGGAAAACTGGGCTTGGGCAGATGGCTCAGTGGGTAAAAGCACATTCTGCTCTTGTAGACCTGAGTTCAGTACCCGGCAGTCACACTCCAGGAGAACGCAACATCTCTGGTCTCCACAGGCATACACACATGCATCTGTGCACACATGCCCCCCCCCCACATACATAATTAAAAAGGATAAAAATAGGTGCTGGAGAGGTGGCTCAGCCCCTATGAGCACTTGCTCATCCTCCAGAGGACCTGAGTTCAGTTCCCAGCATTCATATGGCACCTCATAACTGCCTGTAGTTCCAATTCCAGATCCGATTGCCTCTTCTGGCTTCCTTGGGCATGGCATTATACACATATATAGTGCATATACATATATGTAGACCAAACATTCATTCACATAAATAAATCTTGGGGTTTTTGTTTGTTTGTTTGTTTTTTCTTTTCTTTTCTTTTCTTTTCTTTTTTTAAAGTCAGGGTTTCTCTTGTAGCCTTAGTTGTCCTAGAACTCACTATGTAGACCAGGCTGGCCTTGAACTTACAGGGATCCACCTGTTGTGCCTCCCAAGTGCTGGGATTAAAGATATGCACCACCACACCCAGCCACATAAATACATCTTTTAAAAAGAAAAACTCTTTTGGAAAAGAAAAAAGAAGCACACTCCTAGTTACAAGCAATGAGGAACTCTTCAGAGTGACTGTTAAATGTTCCCAACAGTAAATCCTACACAGTGTTCACTGAGTGCTAGCCAACACTTTCAATGGTTTACACAGAAGAATTATTTATTATGATGATCACTCCGTGCTATTCATGAGGAAACTAGGGATTCCAAGAGATCAAGTACTGGAGTTCCCATAACTAGCGTGACACGTAGCAGACAGACAGGATTTCCCACTGGGCTGTCTAAGGCACCCTAGTGCCTCTAAGTCTCTTACGCTTAGGAATCCTAGGCATTCAATAGTTCCTTCCACAAGACGGTGGGGAGCCACGCTGGGTGCAGCCCAGTGTGGAATGCCGTAACATAAGAAACGACTGTTTCTTTCTAGGTAGGCATTTTCATCGCAGCAACTAACACACACGATGTGTGACGCCTGCCACTCACCTGGGAACACAACTATTTACAGGGTGCTGACTATCTTTTGATGCACTGGCCTCGGGAGGAGGAGAGCTATGACAGAGCAAAGCCTCTTCCGGAACAGAGACAAAGTGCTCAAGCCACGGCGCGGTGATCTAAGACATAGTCACCAGCTGAGTAAGGTGGGGAGGGACGTTGTGGGTCGCTATCACGATGCTCAGGGACTAGTCAGCCAGGCCTTGAGGATGGCTCACGTCTACCCAGGCTGTAGGACTCTGCTTAAAGCCTCTCGTGATTAACTAGAGAGGCTAAGACACGGGCAGTACACGCCCCGCTCCCATCAGCACCAATCAATCAGCTGTCTTCAACTACCTGAATAGCTAATCACAGCTAATTTCTCATCCTTCTGCAAAGGTGCTTGGGGCAAGAAAATCAAAGACTTGGTATCTGCCAAGAGGGGGAAAAAAAAATCCATGCCGATCATTCGGTGGGCGGGAGGAAGGAAGCGCTGTGCGGGAGCACACTGAAGAGGAGTCAGGTAGCGCCTAGGAGCAGACACCTACCTACTGAGCTAAACTCACTTGGCCCCTGCGCTTGCGTTCCCAGTTACCGGACTCAGACTCCACCTCCCGCTGCTGGGGACCTGGGAGAGGAGAGAAGCTGACAGCTAAGAGGAGACTGCCCCCCTGCCCCCGCAGTTGGTCTCATCCTCACTCTCCACCCACACGCCCTCTCCCCAGGCAGGAGCCTAGGAGGAGCATACAGGCTGTACCTCAGTGCTTTCTTTGCCGCATAAATCTCTCACCTCCCCACTCCCACAATCCAATACGGAGAAAAATGAAGGATAAAGAATATTTGGTCAGGGTTCCCTTGCTCATGAGAGAAAGTTATACATAGCAGCTGTCATGGAGTTGCGGGTGTGTCAGGTTATTTTATATATATATATTCTACCCCAAATTAAATGGGGGAAGGGACCATTTGTGAATAACAGGATGCTCTCTGCACAGCTCCATTATTTGGAGGTGAGCCCAGAAGGCAGAAGGACCTATTTTTGAGTTCCTTAATCACGCCTTAGCTCCTATAGCCCTAGGGGAAACTCATGCCTATAACCTTGACTGACAGCCCCTAGCCCAGTAGCTAGTGGGTGGGTGGGGTGGGGGTGGGGCAAAGTGCCTCACAGTTCCAATGGCTTTAAAAGGAGCAGAAGACCTATAGAACTCCAGAGAGTCCAGTTTGGAGGTCTGTCCTTGCTGGATGGAGCCTCTGCTCTGAGGGGCTAGGTACCAGTCACCGTTCTCTGTGCTCTGGGTATGGAAGCAAGCACCCAGCTGCATTCAGGCGTGTCTAGGATTTCAGAAATGAGGAGTGGAGGGCATTCATTCCAGGAGCCAAAGCCCAAACCATATGTCTTAGCTTTAACCGTCAACTTGACACAGTCTAGAGTCACCCAAGAAGGGAGTCTCGGTTGAGAGACTGCCCAGATCATATTGGCTGGTAGTCATGTCTGTGAGGGATTGTCTTGATTGTTAATTGGCAAAGAAGGACCCAGCCCGTTGCGGGCAGTATCAATCCCTGGCAGGTGGGACTTGGGCAGAATAAGAAAGCTCAGTTAAGAATGAGCCAGCAGGCTGGGCGGTGGTGGCACACGCCTTTAATCCCAGCACTCGGGAGGCAGAGGCAGGCAGATCTCTGTGAGTTTGAAGCCAGCCTGGGCTACCAAGTGAGTTCCAGGAAAAAGGTGCAAAGCTACAGAGAAACCCTGTCTCGGACCCCCTCCACCACCACCACCCCCTCAAAAAAAAGAATGAGCCAGCAAGCAGCCTTCCTCCATGGTTTCTGCTTCAGGTTTCTGCTTCAAGTTCCTGCTTGAGTTCCTGCCCTGACTTGACTCCCTGATGGACCTGAAAGTGTAAGCCAAGTAAATCCTTCCCTTCACTGAGCTGCTTTTGGTCAGAGTGTTTTATCACAGCAACAGGAGGAAACTAGAACACTATTCCAGGCCATCATTAGTAAGTGACTGTGGAGAGCACCATGTGCCAGGCCAAAGACACCAAGGACCCAGGCCTTGCTCACACAGAGCTTCACGTGGGCCTGGAACCAATAGATAGAAAACTGAAAGTCACTTTACTGTGCCGGAAGAGGACCAGGTGGCAAGGGTGAGGTCCCAGAAGACCTTAGCTGGTGGTTTAGAGGAAATAGGCAGATCTGGGGGAGGGGAAGGTGGGCCGAGCAAGGGGAAGGCCTTCTCAGCATGCCTGCAGAGCACACTGTGTGAGCACCAAGGGCTCCCCAACCACCCACACTGGGGAGGAGAGGAGAGAGCACAGAACTCAACTTCAACTCTCCCGGGACTTCCCCAGGGCTAAGATCTTCCTTTGCAGAGTTGTTTGTTGTTACTGGCTCCCCCAGGCACTCTCCTTTCTTACAGGTTCGTAGACACAGGGGCATTCCTGTTTCCTGTCTCTGGGTTTCCATGCCATCATTTCTGCCCTCGGCGTCACACCGGGCAAAGATACAAGTCTGAGAAGACAACAGAAGACACAAGAAAGACCTTCTGAGGGGAGAGGGTCTATTTGAGATAATCTTTCCTCAGAGACCTCACTCTGTTTGGTGCTAAAGGCAGGGCAGAGGGATGGAGCCAGGGTGCAATACCATCTTGATTATTGTATCCAAGCCTGCTGGGTCACCTTGAGCGCGCGCGCACACACACACACACACACACACACACACACACACACACACACACACACACACACACACACACACACACACACGCGCACACGGTATGTGTTGCCTCATGTTGCCTCATGTGTGGCGGGAAAGGAATGTGCTAGGTTAAGGTTACCTACCTTGGACCCCCAGATATGCCTTAGAGGAACCCTCAACTGTATGTGAAACATAGTGGCCTCCAGGAATGGGTCCGTAAGTGTCGTTCAGCTCCCATGAAAAGTTAGGAACACCTGTCAATGTGGTGATATTCATAAGCCCACAATGTTCAGGTCTCTGACTGTGGCATCATAAGTGCACTTACTGAGGAGGTATGAGTGATGGGGCCTCAGACAGCACGAAGAGACAGAGGAGTCCTGCGAAAGAAGGTCATTTCCAAACAGGAAGTATAACTCTTTCGTTTGCAGTAAACTATCTTCAGAGACACGCAAGTAAAAAGATATGAATCTAAGGTGGTGCTTTGCCTCCCTTCCCCTCCCCCGTCCACAATAAATATCCGTTTAACTTGCTTCTGTTTCCATAATATATATTTATATTATATAGATAAAATTTTAACTAAAGGATGGTTCAAACTGCAAGTCTTTGGACTTCATGAAACCTGTAACATCTACTCCTGGATCTGGGATGCAACTCAGGCCAAGTTAGCAGAGGATGCCTGCACAGGCTGCGGAGCCTGTCATGTCCTGTTTCTCTTCCTTTCCTTCCCTAACCCTTCCTTTCTTTTCTCTTTCCCTTTCATGTGTATTTCGGACTGGGGAGGAAATGACCTGAGTGAGGGGCCAGGGCCAGTGGGACAATGGGCCGGTACTGGGTGCTGACATGGGAGTGGCGCTGACTCAAGCCAGGTCAGCGGAGCCCGCACCTTCCCAGCAACCTCGGTCTCTTTTCCGCCGGCGGCCCAGCTGCCTTCTGCATGACCGAATCCGACACCTCTCACTTCCCCCACAAACGGAACTGGGCGTTTGGATGACGTGCGAGACAAGTCGTTTGTGTAAAAGACCAAACTCCACCTTCAGTCTTTCAACCCCAACCCCAAACCCTAAAAAAAAGGAAAGAAACGAAAGCAACATCGGAAGTCGCTGGGCTTCCAAGCACAGCCTTTCTGAGTGCGGCGAGACTCTGAGGCCCATTGAACCTTAAGCCACGCCCCTGCCTGTGTGACTTAGGCCTTTGGTTCTCCCTAGCATCTCAGCCTTGAAGAGGCAATGCCATGCATGTTTTTATATGGGAAACCTGGAGCAGCACCCAGGAGATACCGTGAATCGCCTTCTTCTCGGGAGACAAGATGGTGTAGACCACAGGCTCTGCTCTAGGCTAGAAATGCCACCTGCTGGCACCTTCTCCCACTACATGACAGATTGGCCAATCGTCTATGCTCTGCCACTCTGAGAGCGACTAAGTCTCCCATACTGAAGGAAAGCTCAGTTTCACACGAGCCCTGGGCTCCCAGTCCTCTAACTTCTCAAGACACACCGGAAACAGAAGATTTCATCTCTGAGTCTGCCCATTTCCTTCCTGCTCACAGGAAGCTGGATTATGTTTAATGAATAAACCACCCAGGAATGATGCTCCTTTGCTGTTCTTGGCTGAGTTAATCAAAACAGAAGGGACGTCATTTGCAAGTTCTGTGAGACTGTTTTTATCATCTGATTCAATGACCTGGAGCTCTGCCCCCCAGGTTTGATTTGTGAGGAGATGTTTGAAGATAAACAGGCCATGTGACAAAGAATTTGAAGTCAGAGTTCTAGAGTCTTCATACCCAGACTGTCTGAGCTTGGGTATGTCATGGATACTCTTTGGACTCTGTTCCTGGTTAGGGGAGACTTTAAAGCCCACTTTAGAGACAGTTGGACATCGAAGTGAAGTCTTCTTACTAGAATGCCTGGTACTAATACGTCGTCCACGAGGACTTGCACTACCTCCTAGGATAGCAAAGTTTACCCTCTGGTTCTCCACCAGAACTGAGTGGTGGACTGCACGCCCCCCCCCCACACACCCCGCCCCATATGCACATGGGACATCCTGGGGGACTGTGCATATTCATTCTGTGAGTTTCATTTCCTGTCCCCTTCATATACAAGAGACACTCTCAGTGCCCCTGCAGCACAGTGGAGACTACAAGCCGTGCTTGGCGGTGTTCAGGACTGTGTCTTCCCTGTATACATGACAGTTCACATTAGAAACAAGAGACCAACAATGCAACCTATAGTAAAATAAACAATTATAACAATATATTACAATAAATTATTTGAAACCTATAAGTTGTTTATTTTTGAAATTTTGCTTCTAATATTTCTGGATCAGAATGGACCTCAGATAACTGAAATGTGGAAAAACCACAGCTGAGGCACACTACTGACCATTATCTATGTTTTTATAGAAAGAAACTGAGGCACGGATAGCCCTGGTAACTCGCTTGTGTTCAAACAGTACAAATGAGGTGTCAGAACTTGAAGCTGGCTCTGTGCTACTGGCTGTTCTGCTTGGTTGTGGACTTGGCTGTTGGTTTACGTAGCTGCTTTCTCCCTATGCACTGTGAGCTCAGGGCTCTTCTCAGCTTGGGACCTGTAGACCTACCTTGAGGTCAGTTCCCCAATTGCTCTGAAAGCCCCTAGCTGAAGGCCCCAGCACCTGTGAACCTGCTGTCACCACAGAGAATCTCCAAGAGTCCTCAGTGTACCAGGAGAGCCCACCAGTCCACAAAGTCAGCTGAGCCCATGGACTTCCTCAAGAGGAAGAGGATGAGGACCAGAAGAAGAAGGAGCATAGGAGGGGCATCAATTTTGGAGACTTGCTCCTAGGATGATCTGGAGGAAGGATCAGAATTCTGTCTTCAGTAGCCTTACCCAAGACCTGAGGTTGATGAAGTCCCCCATCTCCTCCACTCTCTGTCTGCCCTCTCCCGTCATCCATCACCTCAAGGTGGTTGTGAGCATACTTACTGCTTCTTCTTGTACCCTGCAGTAACCTCAGGCAAGGCCACAAGGCTGACCTTGAGGAACGCTCTCTCTGCCTTCTGGAACTCTCTTCAGTTTGAAGTTTCTGCCAAGAAAGACTGTTTCAGCTCCCTGACACCTGAACTGCTCTTCTTCACAGTGAGGCTGGCCCAGGTGGCTGCCCCTTGGGTGATGGGTGCCTGGGCAGCCAGCTCCACTCTCCCAGTGGGCATGTCTCCAAGACAGAAAGTCAGGCTGAGGATACAGTGTGTAGCTAGGACTGACAGGACAATGGTGAGTAGCTGCTGGTAACCTTGACACAGCACATCCCACAAGTCAGGCTCTGAGCCGGCCCAGTCCATTCAGGATCTAACTTAATCCAGGGAACCAATAGGACATTGACGACCCATGGTAACAAATGAGAAACAGAAGTTGTGCAAACACGGAGCAACTGGCCAGAGGCCACACAGTGGCAGATCCTCTGTGCCAGGCAGACAGGAGCCTTCTAACACGTGTGTTCCATTTCCTCATGGAAATGGGATGAAGCTGATTCTGAGCCCACACAGCAGTTAGAACAGCAGGTTTAATCAGCACAAATGGCTGAATGTGTTTGAGCAAGGCTGCCAACAGT
The DNA here is from genome assembly GCF_903995425.1 of Onychomys torridus. Lineage (NCBI taxonomy): Eukaryota > Metazoa > Chordata > Mammalia > Rodentia > Cricetidae > Onychomys > Onychomys torridus. The sequence goes on from NC_050443.1 coordinate 172,544,423, forward strand.
CTGTGGAGAGATTCCCCTCCACCACAACTCCAGGTGGAAAAATAAAAGGGAGGGATCGGACTACTCCTAAGCCTGCCCCTCCCAGCACCCCCATTCCAACCCACTTTCTTCTCCCACATGTTTTCCAACTGCCCTCCCTCCTCTTCCATCTTCACCCTACCAGAGGAAGAGAGAGCCAAGCTCACTCTCAAGCTAGTTTTTCTTTGTTGTCTGTTTAATGCACTTTGAGGTTGAGTGGTGTTCCCATTTTGCAGATGGAGAAGTTGAGGCTTGGGAAAGAAAATACGTTGTATAAGAGGATGGCTTTGTTAGCAGAACTGGCTTTGAGATGGGAGACAGAAATGAACCCCTCAGGAGTTTCGGAAATAACTTTGGAACCTTGGCAAGCAGGGCTGAGTCTGGCTGAGAGGGAAGGGATCGATGGTCTAAGGACACATTTGTCCTCTACTGGCATAGCCCAGCCCAGACCTGTCCTTCTATCCAGCCAGTGTTCGTTGTCACCGATAGAGAGAAAGATACTGTCCCTCTCATAAACAGGCACCTGCAGGGTGAGCTCACCCACTGGCCACCCCCTGTGAGACACTAAGTGCAAGATACCAGGACAAGCCTACAGAATAGGCTTCCGGATGCCACCAACCCACAGGCCTGAGAGTGCTTGGCATCTTGTAACCTTGGGTGGTACACCTGTCATCCATGCAGCTATCTTGCAATTCATAGAGCAGGTCAGAGGTTCCCACAGCCAAGCAGTTGGGTTCGACTCTGTGACCTCCCTTTGCCTTGCCTGGGGCCTCCCAGACGGCAGGTGGCTCCTGCTGCCTCTCGGTGTAGAAACAGAGGTGGACAGGGACAGCCATCAGGGACAGATTCCAGGAAGCTTGAAAACCTTCAAGGAGGTGCACATAGCTGTGGCACTGGGTGGCTCGGGTTAAATCCTCTCAAGAGTCACATGACCTGGGAAAACGCATGGCACCTTTTCAACGCTGTCGATATTTGCAGAAAAGAATCAATCATACTCCTTTAGTACTTTTGGTAGATCCAGAGAACGAACATAGTGTCCATCTTGCTGAGGGTTGGATACAGATTGTCCCCCAAATGTGCACGTGCTGGGAGGCTGGTTCCCAGTGTGTCAATGCAGAAGTGGGGGTTCAGCAGAGAGTAACTAGCTTAAGGGAACCAACCCTCTTTCATAAATGGTCAGTGTCTGGACGCAGGAGGCGGTCAGGTAGAATGTCTCTTTTACCTCCATTCTTTGCCCACTCCAGTCAAAAGGCAAAGTTACCCTTGGGAGAGAGAGGCAGTCTAAGCCCTGGAAGCCGTGAAGTGGAGGGGGACCTTCTCCTTGTGTCTTTATATGTCTTGGGCCAGTGAGGTGGTTCATGTTGTAAAGATTCTTGTCACCAAGCCTGATGGTGTGACTTTGACTCTTGGAGCCTGTATAGTAGAATGAAAGAACTGACTTCACTGGCTTGTGCACATGTGTTTGCATGCATGAACGCATGCACATGTGCACACACACACACACACACACACACACACACACACACACACACAAATCTTTTGTCTGATTTCACCCTAATCTGGAAGGCTTGAAGTCTCACATCGTGTGTGTGTGTGTGTGTGTGTGTGTGTGTGTGTGTGTGTGTTTGTATTTAGATTCTTTTTATATATCTGCATCTGTCCAACACTTGTGCATTTGGTATCCAAGGAGGTGGTAGCCTCCATGGGTGCTGAGAATCCACCTCCGGATTCCCACAAGAACAGCAATGCTCTTAACCACTGAGCCTACTCTTCAGCCCACAAGTATTTTTTTTTTTTTTTTTTGAGACAGGATTTCTCTGTTTTATGCCTGCCCTGGATCTTGCTTTGTAGAGCAGGCTGGCCTTGAACTCACAGAGATCCACCTGGTTCTGCCTCCCGAGTGCTGGGATTAAAGGCATATGCCACCGCTGCCCGGCAGAAGACTCAAGTCTTAATGCTACCTAGCTGCACAACTTTGGATGAGTTATAGGGCTGCCTCTGGGCCTCAGTTTCTCTCTCTCTGAAATGACAGGTGACTATGTGAGCATTCAGATTCTAGGAGCCCGTGTATCGTGCCAGCCCTCTTATTTTGTAGATGAAGAAAACGACATTCAGGAACACTGTATTGTTCATAGTCAAATGCATAGAGAGACCTTTGACAGATCTACTAACTACTAAAATCCAGCTCTTCTGATTTCAGAATATGACCCTAGCATCCACAAGCTTCATTAAAAGCATTGCTTCCTCGTGCAGAGGGTAAGATGAAAAGTGGAGTGTGTGGGGCCTGGTCTTCCACATGTGCCATTGAGTGAGCAAGCCAACAGTCTTCTCTGTAAATAACAGCCTATCAAGATGTGACTCTCCCACCAAAGCAGCACAACCCACAGAAACAGAAAAAGCTAACTGGCTCTTTCGAGACTGTGGAGAATGTGAGGGTGCTGAATTGTATGCTAGTCAGTGGCAGGATGCTGGGACAGAGGGCTGCAAATGCCACTCCAGGATGTGTTAATGAAGGCTCTGCATGCACAACATGAGAGGCAATTATCCTGTTCTCTCTGGCACTGGCTCCTCCTGGCAGGAGAGCTGCCCACAAGGCTGGAAGAAGTTCAGCAGAAAGTTCACCAAGAGAGCCAGATGGAGAAAGAACAGAACTCGCTGTCTGGATCTGCTGTCCCCAAACAGACAGAGAGCTTGTCTGCACTCTCCTAATCCTGGAGGACATGAGGAGGAGGCAATGAGAGAGGAGGCCTCAGCTGTGATGGAGGGGAATCTAGGCTGCCTCTCTAAGGGTTTAGGGCTGCTCACCTTCATGGCTGCAAATGTCATTAAGATAGGATGTGGAGGCCAGACATGGCATAGAACTCTAATGGCTGCACTTGGGAGGTTAGAGAAGAAAGATTACACATCCAAGGCTAGCCTGGGCCACAGAGAAATAAGAATAAGAAGAGGAAGGGAATAAAAGGAAAGATAGATAGATGATAGATAGATAGATAAATGGATGAATAGATAGATAGATAATAGATGGATGGATAGATGAATAGATAGATAGATAGATAGATAGATAGATAGATAGATAGATAGGTAGATAGATGAGAGATAGAGAGATATGAGGTGCTAAAAGTCATTTCAGGAAAGACGTGGCCATGCAGTTGAGTCAGGCATGGTGGGGTGATATGTGGTTATCACTTTGTAGATCTCTGTCTGAGTTCCCTTCCTGGTGGTCCCAAACTCTTCCCAGGTTCCTGCAGAAGACTCTTCAAAGTTCCAGGAAGGAAGACTCTGCCTCCTTCCTCTTCCAGCTAGGACCAGGCCTACTAATGGAACTGTGTAGGCAGATCCTGCCCACTCCACCCAGATCAGATGAAGTCAGGTTAAAATAGTGCAAGGGGGGATGGAAAAGTGGGTAAGAGCACTTGGTGCACAAGCACAAGCATCTAGCTGGAATCCCCAGCACTCGTGTGAAAAGCCAAGCATGGCTGCATGTGCCTGAAACCCCAGCACTGGCCCAGGGGAGGTTTGCAGGGTAGAGAAACCGAGGGCATTGATCCTGAGTCTGCTGGCCAGCCTAGCAGAGACGGTGAACTTCCACTGGTCCTGAGGATGAACTGGGCAAGTCCTGGCAATAAGAACACTGGCCCAGACCTCGTGTAAGGATGATCGGTGATCTAGTCAGCCTAGGCTAGGACTGGGAAGCCGACCGGCTGGGCCCCAGCTAACACAGGCAAACAGTGCAGACACTGCCAGGGGCTTGAGGAGCTGGCCAAAGGACACAGAAGTAATCCCACCCTCAGTGTATTTCCCAGGACCCCAGCTGCCAGGGCCTTCTCGTCTCATGTTCCACCTGTCCCTTGCCTCCACACAGTAGACACTGGCACCCACAAGTGGGAGGTTTCACATTTATATGCATAAGAATCATCTGAAAGATTGAGTGGCCCGTTCTTTGAGGTTCTGATTCAGTGAGTTTGATCAGGACTCTAGACATCATGTTTTGATCAGTCTTGGGAGATGCCCACACAGGTGGTTTCTGGACTTCACTGCTCTCACAGCTCAGTGTGCAGACCTCTGAAGCCAGAGCAGAGTCTAATCCCAGCTCTGACAGTCCGCAGCTGCAGGACCTCTAGCCCTGTTCCCCATCTGTGAAATGGCAATGGGGCCATCCTCTTCCTCTTGCTGTAGGAATTAAATGAGATTCAGCAGAGGCCCAGCGGGCTGCCTGGATTCAGCCTTGGTGACTACTGCTGGCAGAACCCCTGCCAGCCCCTGCTCCCAGCCCCCCCCCCCCCCCCCCAGGAACTCAACAGGCAATGGGAGGCATATGTGGCTTGAACTCAAAATTGTCTTCACACATGCTAAGCAAGTGTTCTATCACCAAGTTGTTGCTCAATCCCACCCAGACTGGGAATTGAACCTGAGACCTTGTACATGTTGGTTAAGCACTCTGCTGCTGAGCTATATCCATCCCCCAACAGTTTAATTTCATGTATATATGTGTATATATGAATATATGAATGATATCACTAAGTTACTGAGGCTGGCCTCAAACTTGTGATTCTTCCTCACTGAGGCCTCTGATTCAGACCTCTGAGGCTGATCTAATTCCCCCTTAAAGAGTAAGGCCTCTTTACTGCCCTATTTTCTTACCCCAAGTTGAAATGAAATCACTCGCTCTACCACTTCCTCATGAAGAAAGAGAAGACTGTTCCCTGTCCAGCCAGAATGAGTACTGGGCGCGTCTCTGGCAGCCCCGCGTCTTGTTTATTGTTAAAAGGAAGCAGAAAGCTGCTGCTTGACTACTAGACCTATCATTATCTTAGAACTTGATGGAGCTGCGGGTTGGGCAGAGCCAGGGTATGTCAGGAACCTGGGAAGAAGATGCGGTCTCCCTGCAGGGCTGCATGTAGCCAAGCCCTTCCTAGTCTGGGTTCTGTGGGTAGTT
>NC_050443.1:172549401-172629401 GCF_903995425.1 Onychomys torridus
TTATCCTGGATATTAGTCCTTTGTCAGACACAGTTTGCAAATATTTTCTCCCACTGTGCCTGTGGCCTTTTTACTCCATGGACCACTTTTTAATGAACAAAGTTGACATTTTAATGACATATAGCTCATCTAATGGAATGACCTAAAATATTTAAATAAAGCATACGGAAGATAGTGAAAGGAAAAGAAAACAGAAATGACTTCTGTGTTTGTCTCCTTGATCTGATGACATCCTTCGCTCTGGGGAAGCCCCAGCTGATAAAAGGGAGTAGTTGGGAACTAGAAACCACGTGTGCTATTTCAAGTCCCAGGAAGAAGCCTGCCCGATACCTGGGCTCGGGTGTGGGTGTACGGGGAACGGGGGTGGTACTGTGGCGTCGGGGTTTCCCTGAGGTCTGTGAAGGGGGTGTGGTGAGTGGGCTCAAAGGCAGGAAGTTCGCTGTTGGGAAAGCAGTGGGCGCAGCCACCTGCCTCTCACGCCTCTTTCCCTGTGGGTCAGATACCAGCCCCAGAGCCAGGTTATGAACAACGGCTGCCTCTCTGCCCTTTGCTCCCTGTAAATCTTTCACCGCCTTTATTTTGTTTCATGAGACTTTTTTTCCTGATTCTAAAAATAATTATGCCGATATCCAACCGACTGAAGTATAAAAGGAAAACATTAGCCGTCAGCCCACTCCTGGGGTGGTAGTTGTGACAATGGTCATTCATTAAACACGATCATGTCAGAAATTAGGCTTCATGTTCCCCTAGAGAACCCCAACCACCCACAGCACTTCACAACCGTACCCAGCAAGGACTCTGAGCTCTTTAGGGGCTAGTTCAAGCGCAGCTGGGCTCAGTTCAGCTCTGATTTCAAAGCCCATTTCTAGTACAGCCTCTATTCTGCAACCATTGATCTTAGCAACACTAAAACATGCTAGCTAGCCGGGCAGTGGTGGCACACGCCCTTAATCCCAGCACTTGGGAGAGCACAGTGGATCTCTATGAGTTTGAGGCCAGCCTGGTCTACAGAGGGAGATCCAGGACAGGCACCAAAACTACACAGAGAGAAATCCTGTCCCACCCCCACCCCCCCAAAAAAGATATGCTATCTATGGTTTCATTTTCTCATAAAATGATCTCATGGGTGCGACTACCACAGTTTTGGGGTTTTTGTTTGTTTTTTGAGACAGGGTTTCTCTGTATGTAGCCCTGGCTGTCCTGGAACTCACTCAGTAGACCAGACTGGACTGGAACTCACAGATATCCACCTGCCTCTGCCTCCCAAGTGCTGGGATTAAAGCATGTGCCACCACTGCTGGGCTGCTACTACCGTGGTTTTAACACGGGCATCATCTTAGGGTGATGCGTTTGCACCCGCCCCACCCCTGCCTGCTGGTCACCTTGAACAGCCTTCCCACTTCCCACACTTGAGCAGCTCAGCCAGGTTTGGAGTTTTCTAATGGCCAATAATAAAATGACACCCCCTTTCCCTTCACGTTCTAGAGAAATGACAGTCGGCTTCTCTAGTGACTGTTGGAGGGTAAGCACTACTGTGCCACATTCCCACCTTCATCTCCAGACAAGGGTCTGTGGACAATCCCAAACCATCAGTGTCTGCCTCAGTTCGGAGCTAGTGTCCCTATTTGTCACCCCAGATTTGAGAAGGGACAGAGGACATGGTGATGGTCAACCTCAGGTGCCAACTTAGTGAGATCTAGGATTGCCTGAGAGATGGCCTCTGGGCACACATGTGGCACATGGGAGGTCATCTTGCTCAGGTTAACTGAGGTGGGAAGATTGCCCGCTGTGGGCGGCACCTCTCCCTGGTCTTGGACCATGTGGAAATAGAAAGGGAGCTGAGCACGGGCACATCGCTCTCTGCTTCCTGCCTGCAGATGTGCCGTGAGTAGCTGCTTCAAGCTCCTGTTCTTTGACTTCCACACTGCAGTGGAGTGTGCCTCAAACTGTGAGCCGAATAAACCCTTCCCCCCTAAACCACTTCTGTTGTCACAGTAACAGGAAGTGACTGGGATAGACACCTACTTCCAAGACCAGGGATGAGACCCCATTTCCCTTACTACATAAATAGCATATATAAAAAGGTAAAATACGGTTCCTCTCCAATCCCCCGACTCATGACCCCTAAAACATGTGTTTTGTGATACTTATATGTATACATACATGTGTTTAAAAAATGAAAACATGCCATGAGCACCATTTTCGTACTTGCATCTTTCTCTTAGCAAAGTTACTGGCTTCATTGTAGCTACTAGCTGTATCACCTTGGTTCTACTAAACTGTGCCTCAGTTTCTTCACAGAGACAGTGGGGATGCAGTAAAGTTGAAGTTATTGTGTGTGAAACACTCAGACCGAGGCCTGGTACTTATTTGGTTCTTACTTTTATTCTTATTCATTTCCTTAGCTGTTTTTCTATTGCTGTGCAGAGACATCATGACCAAGGCAACTTATAAGAGAAAGCATTTCATTGGGGCCTTGCTTACAGACAGTTTCAGAGGTTTAATCCATGATCACCATGGCTGAAAGCAGTGCAGCAGACAAGCAGGAATGGTGCTGGAACCGTAGCTGAGAGCTCACATTTGACCCAAACGTTCTTGGCAGAGAGAGAAAATGACTGCGCCTGGCATGGGCTCACCCTCAGCGACACACCTCCTCCAACAAGGTCCTACCTCCTAATCCTTCCTAAGCAGTTCCACTGAGCATTGCACACACCTGAGCCTGGGGGGGGGGAGGGGGGGGGGAGGGCGTTCTTACTCAGACCACTCATCATTCTTTTTGTTTTTCATCTTCATTTTGCTTTCAGATAGGGTCTCAAGCTATAGCCCAGGCTAGCCCAAGCTGGCCTTGAACTCAAAGCAATCCTCCTGCCTCAGCCTCCTGAGTGCTATGTTACTGCTTTGAGCCATCATAACCAGCTTGATACACTCTCTATACCCAGACTTCTGCCATACACACCAGTGGCTCTGGTTCTCAGCCAGGAAATTTGTCCCGGAGCCATGTATGGGGACAGTTTTGGTTGTCCAGCAGGTGGGCAGGCAGCTCTTGACAGCCCCAGCATTGAGACAGAGTGAACCCAGTGGTTCTGTGTTTCCTCAGCCAGCTCCCTGTGGCATATCTTCTCTGGCTTGAGTGTTCTCACATCACACTGCACTGTGAGATACACACCAGTGAAGATCTTAGGCAAGACCGAGACATGATCCTGGACAGAGAAACCTGACAGGGCAGTGCACATAACAGATCAAGGTGCACAGTGGATAGGCAGAGTAGTACACATGTATGACTGTCCCTATTTTCAACTCCAGACAGTGGGGCAGGAAGGAGTCTAAGATTCGTTGCCCTCAAGACATCTTGCACCTCCCGTGACCTTTTAGCACCTGTAAACAAGGCTCCATTGTGTCACTGGTGGTAAAGTGCCTGGGTTAACCAGCCTGTGTGTTTGTCAGGGAGGGGACCTACTGTCATGCTGGCCCAGAGATGTCTGGGCGAGATTAAAGGGTCCTTTATGTTATGCCTCTTGTGAGACCAGAGAGGCAGTGGTAGTCTTCCCCAGTTTTGTCTCCAGATCATAAACTGAAAAACCCCTTGAGATGATTGCTGACCTAAAGACACATTTTAATGACTAGCTTTGTTTATTGTTCAGAGGAGACAGGAGAGGAGACCGGCATTATTGTGAAGAGTGCAAAGAGGCGTTCCACCCAGTTTCAGAGAGCATGTTCTTGCTGGTGAAGGAAGCATTTATTGCTGGCCTGCGGGGGTTATACCTCTCAGACCCCTCCATCACTGTAGCTACTTGCTGCATGCCTTCTGCAGGACAATGACCCTGCCTACAACATGGGACAGCTTGTTCTCTTGCTGTCTGGCTCTATGGGCTCAGGCTTCTCTGCAGCAGGCACTGGGACAAAATCAGGAGGACAAAGTAAGATAAGCCACATATTGTAGACATGGAAGCAAATCAGAAGCAGCCCCCATCCCACAAGCTCTGCAGCTAGTCAGAGCATAGATCTATCTACAGACCTGGAGAGCCCTGAAGCCCAGCAAGTCTGAAGAGCAGCCTGGCTCAATTCCGTAACCAGCTACTGCTTCGAGGGTGCCTGCTGAGAGTCCTGATTTTTGCTGTTTGATAGGCTTTGGGTCTTTGCTTTGGCTTCTCGCCTGGCTCTTTACAGCACAAGCTGAGCCTTTGCTGTCTCCTCCATAACCATCCCCAAGTTGGCTTTTCCAGCATCGTGGCTGGTGTTGCCTCAGAGACCTTATCGTGTGCTCTAGGTCTCAGGTCTCCTAACACCCACATAGTGGTCCAGCATCCAAAGGATAGACTCTCCCTGACTCTTACCAATTTTTTTCCTAAGAGGTGGGTGGGCAGTCTATGGCAGGGCTCTGGCAGTGAGCTGCTAAGGTGCCAGCCTCAGCACAGGGTTTCCAGGTATCTGTGAGCTTGGCAGAGTTTCCTGCTTTCTCTTCTAAACAGTGGCGATAATAGCATCCTTAAGATGTGCCTAAGATCTGCTTAACAGTATTTGGCACAAAAGCAAATAATAAATGTTACTATTATTTTATGAGCCACTGGAAACCTAGCCTGAGTCCATCTACAGGGTATTGAGAGGAAATTTATTTCCTCAGTTTCCCTCAATGGAACTTGAGAGGAGAAAGGCGTCTGGCATCGCTTTGTCGAGAAAGACAGCAATGGTGATGGACAGGCAGCCTTGTTTGCAAAGTTGGACTCTGTGTGTTAAGAAGTGCGACTGGAATCCCCATAAGTCACAGTAGCATTTCTTGTCCTGGTGTTGACCATTCCCTCCCGGGTGAGATCCTCTTCTCTCTTTCTTGGCAAGGGTCTGCCCCTGGCTGAGGATGAAAGGATGGAGCGTGGTGGGAATGAAACATTGGAAGAGCTGAGGCAAGCTGTCACACACTTCTGTCAGTGGAGCTTTCCATTCTAGCCTTGCTGGTCCCAAGAAGAGGAGCGGATCTAGAAGTCAGGCACAGGTGAACCGTCTCTGCCTGATGCATCCTGGCGGTGGCCTCCTGGTTGAGGGTATAAAGTCTTCCACTTCCCTAGACTAAGAAGACATACAGCCCTACCTCATCTGTGGGCAGCATGAGCCATGTCTCCGTGTCTCTGACAGGGAGCCTCCTCATTTCCCCCTTGCTTCCTGCACCTTCCAGACTCAGCCAAGGCTCTGAAACGTGATGCTATTATTCTAACATTCCCCAGATTTATAACAGGAATGCTGAGGAATCCTCAGAGGTGCCTTGGCGTAAGGACACATCTGAACTAAAAGCTGCTGTCTGGGAGTGGAGGGCAGAAATGTCACCAGAGATTTTATCTCTTTAAAAAAGTGGCAAGTACAACCCAGGGGCTTTGTGCTCCCAGGTGGCTGGCAGCTTCTTCAGCTCTGAGAAGACAGTTGACTGTGGGGACGGAGTTCACAGGGGCAAACAGACTCTCCCAGGTGTGGGTATTATCCATGATGAACTGGGAATTAACCAAAGGACAGTCTGAATTCTGGGACAGGAAATCCTGCCTTTGGGGTAGGTAGTGAGACAATGGAAGGACTCAATTTGCCCATCTGCTTATTGGGCACACATTTGACACCCTACCACCATATTACCGGGAGCACTTACTCCCCCCACCTCTGTTATCTTGACATAGATCTCACCACCAGCAAAATCCTTCCATGGCTCACGTAAAGCACCACCATCAGTTTACCACACTTATGCTGAAACAGACTCTTGGGTAGGACTGGGGATGCAGCTCAGTTGGTAGAGTGCTTGCCTAGTGTGCAGGAAGCCCTCGATTTGATCCCTACCACTAAATAAACTGGCCACGGCAGTGTGTACCTACCTGTAACCTCCGTACTCTGGAAGTGAAGTCAGGAGAAGTTCAAGGTCCACCTCGGTCACACAGCAAGTTCAAAGAAACCTGGGCTGCGGAGACCCTATTTCAGAAACAACGCACTAAACAACCTCCCAGACTCTTGGAGATAGTATCTCCCATTCACAAACCCCATAACTGACACAGACATATGAATGTACACAGACCAGTCCCACAGGCAGCAGAATTCTCCACTCAGACTCACATAGTGGATTCATAGATGGGAGGGTTACTCCTGACTTGCTCTCTCTTCCTCACACAGACAGCCGATGGTTCTCTCAGCACTCACAGTTTACACCCAGCGGCTTCACACGGAACACATCTTTCAGTCAGTCCCTCACACGGAGGAGCGCCCTGCACAAACAGTCATAGGTACTCACACTCAGACCCAGATCCTCTGGGTCCCTCTTTCACAGAACTCCAGGTCCAACCTTATGGAAGGAGATGTTCTGACCCTGCCCGGCAGCATCCACTGCCCACCCACCATCCCTGCTTGTCCCGGCGCAGGCTACAGAAGCTGCAGAGAATAGGGTGGCCAGCTCATCTGGATATGCCAGCATCCAGGAACCTCTTTAGTCTTAATAAAACCCAGAGGTCAGTTACTCTCTAGGGAACTGCTTTCAGCCCCACTGTGCCCCAGGAACACCCATCTTATGAGCAGCACCTGCCTCCAGGCAGCTGTTTTCTGAGGTGCCCTGAACAGGCACCCCGGGCTGTGGCCAGCCGGAAGAGGATGGCACTTAGGCACAAAGCCTGAGGGCTGGGCAGAAAACCCAAGACAGGCAGAGAGCCTGGATTCCAGAAAACACTTCCCCATGTCTGCTTTGAAGGGGAGTGCAGGCGGACCACCTACCAGGAAGGCTGCCCTTTGCCAACTGCCCCACCTTAGGGCTCTGGTGTGTGGGGTTTGATTTTAGCCATCATGTGCCTTGTTAGACATCCCTCACCCCTACCCGCCCTTTCAGGGGGGCATGACACCACATAGATGTCCCCTGCCTGGTTAGACCTACCTCCCATCCACCTCATTCATGTGGTCATCACTTAAGTCCTGTTCTTCAGGTCTTAACAAGGATTGGGAAGCAAAAGGTCAGTCTGTGAAGGGGAAGATAAAGCTGGGAGCTCAGATGTGAGCAGGAGGAATTTTCTCCAGCTGCAGCACATCCCAGTGTAAGCGCATCCTGAATTGGCTATAGTGGTAACCAACATGGCTCCCAGCTCCAGGATTCCATCCTAAACTGTAGAAAGATATGCATGAAGCCAGCACCTTTGGTCCTAAGCTCTAGAAGTGAGTACCAAAGGCCATCTGGGCCAATTTAAGAGTAGATCAGTCCCTATGCTGTGCCTGGAGCTAGAGTTGGGGGAGAGGCACAATCCTCTGAGAGGAAATAAAACCACTCACTCTCACCAGAGGACTGGAATAGACCCAGGACAGCCAGAGCAATGCCCCGGAAGTAGTGCTCTTCAAATTTTAATGAGTGCACAAAGCTCTTGGGGTTCTTGTTAAAATACATATTCTAGTTAACAGTTCATGGACAAGGCCCATGAGTCAGCTTTTTAAAAAACGCACATTTATTCATTTATTTGTTGGAGGTGGGGCATGGGTGCGTGTATGAAAGTGTAGGTCAGAGGGCACATTTCTCCATAGTCAGTTCTCTCCTTTTACCCTGAGGATTCTGAGGGGATTGAACTCAGGGCACTGAATTTGACAGCAAGTACCTTTACCCACTGAGCCATCTCACCAAGCCCCCAGGAATCAGAATTGTTTACACCACTCCATGCTGGCACTGCCCACTTGGGAACCACAGCTAATACCTCTTCCCAGATATCTGTAATGCTTGTGCAATAAGGAAGGGCAAACCAAGGAGCTGAGTCCCATGGACTCAGTGCCACAAAGCCTTCCTGCACCCCAAGGCCAGTTGCTCCTCAGACTGGTGCTCATTCAACTATGCAGCAGGCAGGGCAGAAGCTCCTTCTCATCTCTATTGTACAGATGAGACAGTGGAGGCTCAAATAAATGTGTGGCTTCCCTGAATCACTCAGCTGTTTTGAAAGACAGTACAGGGACAGGCAAGACTACATCAAAAGTCCTCATGGGTCCCCCCTTCAGGTTTCTGGAAGCTTCTGTAGGTCTGCCAGGAAAGGAGAAAGAGAAGTAAACCACTACGTATGGTCACACTTCCCCAGGGCTGGAAATTTCCAGGGTGCTAAGTAGAGAGCTGTGTTATCAAGACCTAGTGACCTTCTGGCCCTGCTGTTTGAAAATCAAAGTCGCAAAGGCCAAAAGTCATCTAGGCACACTCCACCTACCACTGCTGCTGGGGCTATTTTTAACCTTCTGTCCCTCCTGGGTTCACTCCTCCAAGATCTTCCAATGGCTGTTCTTCACAGTTACCCTCTCACCCAGGGTGGGGCCAGTCACACCTGAGCAGCAAGTAAGATAATGTGATGAAGCCCCGCCCTCCCCAATGCCCCATACCTCCTCAAAGGGCTGGGTGGGACAATTGCAAGTAATTTTCAGGAGGACTCCTTGGGGATCTCTGGGCAGGCATCAGAAGATTATGTGTAAGATCCAAATGTGGAACCGGCTTCTGGAGGCAGAACCCCACTTGCTATTGGTTAGATTAATTCAGGACTGAACTTCTAGCCCTCAGCACCTCAGAATGCAGCCTCGCTTGGAAACAGGGTCTTCGTAGATGTGGTTGGTTAAGAGGAGAACAGGACACTAACACACTATGCCTGACATCTCTATGAAGAAGAAAAATACAGGGGCACACACTCCAAGAACAAATTCAGAGTGCAGGTAACAGCAGAGAGAACACACTGACATAATGCATCTCATGAATGTTTCAACAGTAGAACCCAACTGCTGGTCATCAGCAGAAGCAAGGACAGGAGGGTAAAACAGTCTCCCTCAGAGCCCAGAGGGAGCCAGCCCTGGGGCCATCTTGACCTCAGCCTCCAGAGCTCCAAGACACCTCACTTATGTTGTTCAACTCTTCCATCTTGTTTGGCTTTTTGTCAAACTTGTTTGGCTTACCTGTCATTTTGAAAGTCCTGGTGAACCAAGGGAGACTCTCACAATTCAACATTTAATTGCTCCTCAAATTATGCTGTTACTGTGATTGCAGTTTTAGGTGTCTTGAGGGCTAGCCTGTGTTTCTCATTTTCTTTGGTCTTAGACAACAAGCCTGCACTGGCTTGGCCAGATTTCGGGTAAGTGTTGGTTAATGGCACACACAGGTTAATTTATCGACGCACACCTCCCAGAAGTACCCTGAGGGGTATCCTCCAGGCAGCAGAATCCCTGGCTCACACTGAAGTAACTGTACTTCAAAACCAGCTCAGGAGAGTAGAGTTTCTAGAACTTTCCAGAAAGAAAAAAAAAAGTTTAGAAATTGGGTGAAGAAGGGTTTTCAGCCATAGGTGAGGGATGTTCTGAGTTATGATTACTATGGGTCATATGTAGTTCCCAAGGTAAGATTTGGGGTTGGCAGGAGACTGAAGCCCCCTCCTCTCTCTGTCTCTGTCTCTTGCCTGGTTGACCTTTTCTGACTTGTTTACAAGTTGCACCCTGATAGTGGCTGGGCAGGCTGGGAAGGGTAATGAATCACCAGCACCTCCATGGGAACTACATCACACAGCCCAGCCACTCCTAACACCTGGACCCCACCCCTTAGCACACACACATCAGCTGAGCAATCTCAGTGCCGCTGAGCCTGGCCCCGGAAAAGGACTGCTGAAATGACGTGTCCTGTGGGCATACAGAGCCTTGCCCACTCCTGCTTTGGTAGCATGCTCCTCTCTTCCCTTCAGCTCTCTGACTATGATGTTCACCACACAGTCTGAGGGCAGCAGTTGTTCCCCACAGCAGTTCTGAGGTTCACACCCACAAATCTTCCCTGCCCCCCACTAATACCCTGCCTCTGATCTATGTCCCCCAGGCTGGCCCCAAACTCACTGTACAGCTGATAATGACCTTAAACTTCTGGTCTTCCTCCCTCTGTTCACCGAGTTCTGGAACACAGACTGGGACATTGTGCCCAGTTTATGCAGTTCTGGGGATAAGCCTGGGACTTTGCATGCTAGGCAAGCACTCCACCAACTGAGCTACATCTCCAATGCTCCACCTGTCCTCTTCTCCCACATAGGTACAGATCTAGATTTGCACCTGACTCTGGCATTGACCGGTTGTGTGGCCTTTGAGAAGTTACCGTCTTTGAACCTCAAATTCCTTAGCTATAAAAGAAAGCCAGCCATAAATACTCACCCCATCCTGCATGACGGCATTATTTAAGAGATGGCTTATGTCGCCATGCTTGGCACAGCGAGGCTCTCAAGCACACATACCGTTGTTCTGTGACGGCAAGTGATGAATACCCTGGGCTTGTATAGAGCGGTAGAATGCTTATCCGCAAACTGTAATGGACATTCCAATCTATTGCAAAGCTAGGAGATATGACATCAGTTTTACCTGCTTTATTGAAATTTCACAGCCTGTGACTTTTTGCTGAGGAATTTGCACTGATACAAGGCGACTCATTCATTCTCCAAATATGTTCTGAGCACCTGCTAAGGAGGTGACGTGTTCTTGGTAATTCTTAGAGCAGAACTGGAGGATGTGAAGGAGAAACAGTGACTGGCAGTCGCCCAAACTCATGAAGTTTCCTTTTAAGCTTTTCCTAGGTAATGGCAGATTCTAAACCTACCTCTACAGACCGGGCCTAGCATTACCTCAGGGAATGCCCAAAGAGCTGAGGCAGGAGAGGCCTGTGCCAGGGAGTTGGACCAGCCTTGGAGCTGGGATCCCAACTTTTTTTCCTCCTAACTCTTGTGATCAAAGGAAAGCCAATAATCCCCATGGAAACTCAGTTTCCTTTGCTAAATAACTTCATACGTAGGGCAGACTTTCTAGGCTGCTTCCAATTCTATGTAGCTGCCCCTTAGCAACTGTTTTTCATTCATTCATTTGTCCTTCAAATATCCTCCTAATCATCCAACATTGTTTGGATTACTATGTTTTGGAAACTATAGAAGGAGTTGAGGAGATAAGGGAACACTGAGAAATGCTGCCTCTAGGACCCCAGAATCCAACAGTGAAGAAAGCTCAGTTTCCCTTAGGCCCTTCCATGTGCTGATGTGAGTCCAGCACTCAGGAGCAACTGGACATGTTCCTGGCAGGGGCCTGCCCTTTCTCAGTCCAACCTAGATGATATGTAGCTCCTAGGATCTAGGCAGCATGTAGCCTTGCCTCTGGGCAGGTGCTCAAGGCAGACATCCCTCTTCTATTGGATCACAGCCAATGGGGACCCAGCCCTTCTACCTGAGCTCATGACCCCGTGTTTCCTGTCTCTCAGTAGGAGATGGGTTCTTAGAGGGCTGGGTGGGCTCCCCAGGACAAACTCTCAGTTCAGAAAGGAAGTAGGTGGGAGAGCTCCCAGCCACATCCCACCCTTTCCTTTGGAACAGCAGGGCTTTATACCAGTCTCCCCCGCAGATCTCTGCTTAGTGCTTTTGGGAAAGAAGTAGAACAAGAGGCCACTCCTAGCTGCAAGGAAGCCTGGGGAAAAAAAGAGAGAAGTGTCTTGTAATGGGCTTAGGTCAGAAAACTTTTTTCCGGAAATGGCTAAAAAGTAAATATATTGTTCTCCACTCAATGTAAGCCACACCTGCTCCCCTCTGCCTCTGTGGGTTGGTAACAGCCATAGGTAAACATGTGTGGCTTGCTTCAATAAAAAGTGTTTATGTACATACACACACTTGAATGTCTGGTAGTTTCCATGCATCACAAAATATTACCTTTCTTCAAAAATTTAAATAATGTTAAAAATGTGTTTTCTGGGGCTAGAGAGATGGCTCCCTTCTGGAGGACCCAAGTTTTATCCCCAGCATCCACCCATCTGGTGGTTTATAACCTGTACCTCCAGTTCCAGGAGATCCGATGTCCTCCACAGGGCACTGAACGCACATGGTGCACAAACATACATTTTGACAAACTACTCATACACATAAAAAAAAAAAATCTAAATACAAAAAAACCCGTTTTCAGGGTCTGAGGCATGGCTCAGTTGGTACAGTGCTGGTCTAGCATGCATGAAGACCTGAGTTCCATCCATAGTGTCACAGAAACATAAACGGGGAATGATGGCACAGCAGGTAATCCTCAGCTGCATAGGAATATGAAGGCAACCTGGACCAAAAAAAAAAAAAAAAAAAAAAAAAAAAGGCTGTTTTTTGAGCGTAGAGAGGTGTACAAAAGGAGCACTGGGCTATGGATGAGCAGATCAGGCTTCATTCTGTTAATGGACTGGACATTGTTAATGTAATTCTTGACTGTATATATTGTATATACTTATTGTATATACTTTATCTTGTATCAATTATAAGCTTAATTTATTAATTAGACAAAAAAGGGGAATTGTGGTGATATTGTGTCCCCCAATATATTGTGTGCCCTAATAAACTTATGTGGGGTCAGAGAACAGAACAGCCCCTAGATAGACACAGAGGCCAGAAAATGGTGGCACACACCTTTAATCCTAGCATTCTGGAGGCAGAGAACTATCCAGATCACTGTGAGTTCAAATCTACACTGGAAATAACCAGGCATGATAGCATACGCCTTTAATCCCAGCACTTGAGATCTCATGTCTCGCTTGGGAAAGACACATGCCTTTAATCTCAGGAAGTTATGGCAGGAAGCAGAAAGGTATATTAAGATGTGAGGACCAGGAACTAGAAACTTTTAAGCTTTTAGGCTTTTAGCAGCAGTTCAGCTGAGATCCAGAGGTTTTCAGTCTGGGGAAACAAGATCAGCTGAGGAATTAGCAAGGTGAGGTTGGATGTGGCTTATTCTGTTTCTCTGATCTTTCAGTGTTCACCCCAATACTTGACTCCAGGTTTGTTTTTATTTAATAAGACCTTTTAAGATTCATGCTACATCATTCCATGACTTAGGACTTAAATTCTTCCCAGCTTCTGTTTTTCATTCTTAAGCGAGACTCTCCGTCCGAGGCTCTCACTTACCCAGGGATCCTTGCTCTTCTTTCTCTCTCCTTGCATAGCTGGGCATACCATGACTTTCAGATACACCAGCAATTAGATGGAGAGCCAGGCATCCCCACCCACACAGCATTCTAGAAATACATTGTTCCCCATTCCCAAGAAGAACCCCCAAACTTTCCCTGTACACCCTGTTCTCCCTGTCACTTTCAATCTGGGTAATTAAACTCAACACCTCAAAGGTGATTAAAAATTAATTTGGCATTCAACAGGCCCGGAAATGAAATTCAGGAGGAAGCATATGTGGAGGGCTGGGCTAGAAGTAATTAGAAAGTCATCCTGCTGGGTAAGAAGAGTAGCTAAGTCATTACCACAGCCGTGGAGGGGACAGTAGAGAGGCAATGGTGACTGCTGAGGTTACATGGTAGCAGGTCATTTCCCAGGCCTTCACAGGTGAGACTTCTGCCCAAGCCTGTGTGTGCCTCCCCACTCTGCTCTCTTGCCCCTCCCCTCTCCAGCAGCTGCTGTTACCTCTCCCCTCCTTCAGTCTTCCTGTTTGCACACATCCCCCTGCCCACTTTGGAACCTGGCACTCTTCCAGCATCCCCCACCTTTTGCTCAATGTCCAGTGCAACCTGCTCATCTTTTTCTATGCTTTGTAACTATTGCCCTCCAAGAATGGCTCCTGATGTAGCCCCCACCCTACCCTGGGTGTCTTTCCTGTTCCTTGTCTCCCAGGCAACAGTCCTACTGCTTGAGATGCCAGCCTGGAAGCTGATATTCCAGGATGCTGCAAAAGGGCATTTCCTTTTCCCATCTCGGAAGCCACCAGGGGCTTTCACACCTCCAATACCATCCAACTTTCCCATCTGGTGTCTTTGAACATTGTGAGCAGCAGGAAATATCTAGTTAACCCTTGAGGGCCAGAACATCTTTTTGGTGGAGCTCAGGAGCCTACTGGGGAAACTGTTTCACTCAAGGAGATGCCTGAACCCATTGCAAACTGCTTTAAATGAGATGATGAAACTCCTGGGTCTTTCTATGGCCTTCTAAAAGACTTGGTTGTCATTAGCTAAGTGTGGATACTGAATTTAAATTTAAATTGAATAAAATGAAAATCTCAGTTCCTTGGCTATATATGTGGTCAATGGCAACCATGCTAGGGAATGCAGATAAGACACATCTTCTCACTAAAAAGTTCTACTGGATGGTGCTCTGTTAGAGGATACGTTTTCAGAGCATGAGCTTGGAAGTCTGACAGATGGTCTATGCGGGCAACTCACTTCACTTCCTGAAACCTCCCTGGTTTCTCCATCTGTAACTGTAGCTTACATCTTAGTGAAGTCCAGAGAAGGCGATCCAGGTGAGTACTCACTCTGCAGTGTTGAATAAAGAGAGACTTTTGACTCTCAGGGGATGGGCTGAAGGAGAGTGACTCCATCTCTCTCTGTGAGACATGCCTGAAGGCTGTAACCTATACAGCACTACTTCTTAAAAAAAAAAAAAATCAACAAAAAATTGAGATGAGATGAACTGGAAAACTCTAGAACAGATTCCCCCCACCCCACTTGCCTAAGTTTCAGGCAATTCAAGTGCCTGGTGAGCAGCTCCAGGTAGATGCTCTTCAGTATCCCATAGTCAAGAACCCCAAATGCAATGGAGCATCCTCCATCCTTAACCCACCTGGTCTCCCTTCATGTCCTGGCTTAGGAGTAGTGCCCAGTTTCTAAGAAACTAGAAATTACATTTGCTTGATCTCCAGGATGTTTAATCCTATGATTTATTGGTCTATAGACAAGGAAGCTGGGGCTCACGAAGATGAGGGGGGTCACGAAGGACCTTGCTACCTAACACCTCTACCTACCCACAAAGACACCTCCCCATATCTGTTCCATTCCCTTTTCTCCAGTTCTATGCCCAACACACTATTATGGCCACATCATCTCCTGTCTAGATCACAGCAAAGTCCCTCTATTGTTCCTGGTGTCCAGCCAGGCTCCTTCCCACATCCTCCCCAAGCCATGGTCCTCTGTAAGAGCTAGGTATTTAATGTCACCACTTTTCTGGTCAAAGTCCCCAAAAGTTGTGTTCCCCTGTGTGTCTCTGAAACCTAGCACATCATAAACAATCCCCAAACACTTAGCTACGAGAATGCATGAATCTCTTGGAACACCTCAATCTAAGAGACATCCAGAAGTCTGTGATAGAGGTGAATGGGGGACACTTAGACTCTAAACTTGGGTGCCACGTCTGAATGGAGAGATGGAAGAGTTACTGTAACTGAGAAAACGTGGGCTGAAAAGTAATCCAGGGTTCCTTCTGAGAAATGATGTGTCCATGAGGATGGAGGAGACACATTGCTCTACAGGGGTCCTGGGGAGGAAACATGGCCTCAGCATGTGACATGGTGTTTCCCCAGCTGTGTGGGCAAAGGTGTGTGGAGTGGTTCCATGGAAGAAGAGATGCCTGTTCCAGCCAGTTCCACAGCCACTACCATCAAGCCAATGGTCCCAGTTTTTAACTTGGCCAGTGTCCAACAAGTTCAAGGTGGAAATTGCTTCTGGGTTCCCTCATTCATCAGGTCTGGTTTATGCTTCAGGGAATGTTCCCAAATGCGTGGGCTCTTTCAGAGTATAAT
The DNA here is from genome assembly GCF_903995425.1 of Onychomys torridus. Classification (NCBI taxonomy): domain Eukaryota; kingdom Metazoa; phylum Chordata; class Mammalia; order Rodentia; family Cricetidae; genus Onychomys; species Onychomys torridus. Next base: position 172,564,915 of record NC_050443.1, read on the forward strand.
GTCAGTTCTCCACCTTCCTTATCCCCATGGCACCTTCCTCGGCTGCCAGCCTGGGAGCCAGGAACAGGTCATGGGTTCTCAGAAAGGTCAGTTCGTTTCTTTGAGCCTCAGTTTTCCCTTCAGAATCCTGGGACTAGAAGACTCCTGTTTTAGTCTATTTTCTGTTACTTGAAAGAAAGAAAAGAAAATGGGGTGAGGGGGGCATTACTGCTGCATGCCTTTAGTTCCAGCACTTGTGAGGCAGAAGCAGGAGAATCTCTGTGAGTTTGAGGCCAGATTGGTCTACAGCAAAGCTATAAGACAGCCAGGACTACATCAAGAGACCCTATTGAAAAACAAAACAAAACAAAACAACAACAACAAAAAACCCAACTAAATTAAAATGTTTTCTTTCTCTTTTGAGAAAAAGAAAAGAAAACAAAAAAACAAAAAACTAGAAAGTGGACAGTTTGTTTGTTCGTTTGTTTGTTTGTTTATGTATTTATTGGTTTTGCTCACCTTATATTTAAGGCAACTTCCATAGCACGGTTCGCACATCAGTTCGTGTTGAGAGTGGGCATTTTATAACTAGAAGTTGATTTGCCTCGTGGTTCTGGAGGCTGGGTGTCTAAGACTATGGTGAGAGCATGTGTCAGCATCCATCCGGAGAACACTGCTGCCCTAACACTGCAGAAAACCTTCCAAGGTAAGACAGAGTTGCTGTGCCAGCTTCAATCTCTTCCTCATCCAATAACGCTGCCGAGGTTGTCATGAGGACCACACACTAATTCATAAATTTTTATCTCCTTGTGCTTGTCGACTGTGTCAGCTATGGGCACCTGCTCAGGTCAGCACAGTCAGAGACAACGTGACTCTATTCCAAGTGTAAGCCTCAGCAACTGAGGAGCACCGAGGGCTGAAGCTGTGTGTCCTTCTGCTCCGGAGCCTAAAGCCCCAGCCTGAAAAGGTTTCTTTGTGTAGACCTGAGATCTAGAGAGAAATCATGACAACCTCGACAGCGTTGTCGGATGAGGAAGAGCTCGAAGCTGGCACAGCATTATCTGAGCTCTAAATCCAGCCTTACATAGTACAAGATCACCTGGTGTAGAGGCCACTTGAACCAAAAAATCTACATTTATTTATTTGTTTGTTTGTTTGTTTGTTTATATTTTCCTTTAAACCTGCTTAGGACAGAGGTTTCTTATACTTGCAAGTGAAAAGTATCCCCAGTTCAGAAAGTGTCCAGGAGGAGATGTGAAGGAGGAGACCTATGATAACTGATGGAATTCAAGCCAGGGAGGGAGGCATAAGGACATTCCAGGTGGAAAAGGACATATCGACCGGGTTCCCATCTGGATGTGATGGCTGGGCATCCATCCATTCCGTGCTGTCTGTACAGCCCAGTGGCTTCTTAACACTCCCACCCCTAGCCACAGTGACTCTTCAATCATGGGAGATAAATGGTGTCAACCTCACAGGCTTTGAAGCTCAAGATGGGTCCTCACTGTCAGGCAATGGTGGCTCCCAACATGTGATTGCTTAAACATACAATCACTTTCATCAAGGAAGATAAGGTATGGTGAACAGATGGGAAGTTCTGTCCGAACCCTTTCCTGGGCTCTGTACCTCTTCTCTCAGTCTTCATAACAACCGTGTAGGACTCTGGCACTGGGATTTAGAGAGGAGGAAGTAGCCTGTCCAACACCACAGAGCCAACTAGCAGCGCTGTAACCTATATCCAAGTTGCTCCAAATACGTTTTTCCTACCACCACGGTTGTTCCGAGGGCTGGGGTTTGGGCCTTGGTCAGCTGAGCACAAACGCCCGTAAATAGAGCAGGCTGCCCGGCCTGCACACATACAGAAAGGAGAGCATCCATGAATGAACAAGAGGCCAAGGATGGCAGAGAAAAGGCTCTCCAAGCAGCCAACTTTCCAAGATTCAGAGTCCAACATCACACAAAGCCCTCCCTGGGTAGGAGACAGAGGGATCCCAGGATTGAAATGTCATGAATCTGAGCCACCCACAGAAGCTGGAGGAGACCAGGGTCTTGGAGACTTAACTGCATTCTCATAAACATGCCGTACTTGCCCACTGTGCCTTGCAGGGTGGGCTACATGGAGAGGCCAGCGAGGCATTGGATGGAAGGTGAGAGAGCACTCCTCCAGAGCAGGAGGAGGAGGAGGGTCCTCCTGCCTGTGGAGGAGGTTGTGTTGTGGTTTATGTGAGCCTTTCTGTCTCCTTTTAACTCCTTTCCATCCATGACTAGTAGGGTCCGTGCAGCCTCTGCCAGCCCGGTCCCTTCCTCTCACTCAGTGACAAGTGTAAGGATGTTCCAGAGAGCCACTCACAGCAGGAGCTAGGCTCCCAGGTTCTCCCCACACCCTGAGCCCTGTCCCTACTTTCAAGCTCTCTGGCTCAGCCTCATTCCCCAGCAGGTGGGAGGTGTCACTCACGTTTTATAGAGAAGTGAAGGCCTGGAGAAAGAGTCAGATTGCCCGGTCTGGAGTAGGGAGTGGTTTGGGACGTTTGGAATGAGCCCCAGGCTGAGGTTCTTTCCACACAGTCCATTAATATGCCTGTGGCAGCACCTGGGTGCTCCTGTCTGAGAAGGTTTCTCGGCTAGCTTAGCCTTTACTCTGCCCAGCCACCTTGGAAGCCCCTTGACCACCGGGCATGCCTCATGGCCAGTGTGTTCTTGCTTCTTCTACTCTTTATTCATGTTTTCTGCTAAGCCAGGGACTTTTGTTTCTTTCTTCCCATGTCTTAGATACTCTACATCTGAAACCCTTGCTTCTCAGAGTTGATACCTCGAGCTGGCCGGGTGTGGCCTGCCCTTGCCACAGTGAAACAGTAATGTGCCCTCCGCAGAAAGACAGCAGGCTCTTCTACCTCATCTGGGTCCCATTCTGCAGCCAGGTTCCAGAGAAGCCAAGCTGTGTCGGAGCAAGGACATCATAAGAGAAAGCTTGAAAGCAGGGTACCCCCTTCCAGCGGATCACTGGCAGAAGTTGTGAAGGTCCTGTGAAATACCAGGATATGGGGTGCTGGTAAGTGGCCATTTTGATTGGTATCTAAGGAGTATGGGATCAAATCTGACTGCAAAGGGGTTAAGTTAAGCTCTTAAGTTCGGGTGGTAGGTATGGTGGTAGGTACGTTTTCCATGAGTGAGGTAGAGAAGATCCAAGGGCTGGAATCTCTAGTGTCCCTGAAACACAGCCAGGACCAACGAGGAGGTGCTGACTGCTCAGTGGACCGTCATCCAAAAAATCAGAGGCCAATGGGCTAAGAGCCTGAGTGAGACACAGTGTCCTGGTACCAGGACTTTAAGAAAAGCCAGAAGGTGAAGATTGTGCTCAAGAAACAAAGCCTCATTCGTGGGAAAGCCAGAAGTAGGGGAGCTTACCAGTCATCGGTGGTGTATGGAGAGTCCCAGCGATCTGATAGGTTTTTCAAGGGATGGGTCAGAATATTGATAAGGCCCTCCTTTAATAAAGAAATGTAGCGAATGGGCACAGGGGGTGCTCTTAGTGGTTGCTGCTGAGGATATATCCTGTCAGGACCCTAAGGGAAGGCCGGTACAGATGCCTAAATGCCAGTACCCCAACTTTTCTTAGCGTCCTCCTTTCTAAGCGGAGTGGAGGAAGGGGCCAGTAAGCAGCCTGCCCCTGCTTACACATCTGAGGTCAACACCTCAACTCAGTTCTGACATGCCCCATGATTAAACTCTTGCTGTATACCCCTCTCTGCACTCTCCTGGGGCAGGTTAGGAGATGCCACTCATCTGCCTACATCATGGATTGAAGGGATGGAAAGGTGTCAGGTCAGCCAAATGGAACAGAGTGCTGTGTTATAGACGTGAACCAGTCCTCCATCCTGGCAAAGACTGGGAAGCCTGCACCTCTGTGCGCATCTGGCCCCCGTGGGGTGGAACCAGCCTGAGATAGAGCTGTCACTGGAGAAGAGCTGAAGTAGAAGGCCACAGGGAACAGAAGGTCTTGGTGACATTGTTCCTTCAGACAAAAAGGTGCGCTTTCAGCTGCAGTCAGACATCTAGGCATAGGATTTGGAACCCTCCCTTCCCTCCCACCCCATCCCCCCCCTTCACCAGACTTCCTCCTTGGAGGCCCATTTTCCCACATGCAAACTGACTGGTAAACAGACACCAAGGCTGCCCAGGACTAGCTCATGGGCATCTTTGTGTGGTAACAGCCATGTGTACCGTACAGAAAACTGGTCCTGAATTCAGTCCACGTTTGAATTAGTGAGGAGAGAAAAGGAGCAGAGAGACAAGAAAGGGGCCAAGAAGAGGACAAGGCCCAACAGTAAGCCGGCACCCTCTCCATCCCCCAGGCAAAATTATTCTGAGTCCCGTATAATTCTGTGTCTCTGGAGAGATGATGCCCACAGCACGCCCAGCCAAGAAAGGCTTCCACTCTGACTTAATTTTTGGAAGCTCTTCTTGTGCTAATTGAAAGGGTGGCCTGGAAGAGAGGCGAGACCTCCGACCAAGTTGCTGTTTGTTTGTTGATTGATTTTGTTTTTTAAATTGGCCGCTGGCCCAGGATGATTAATCCTTGAGCTAAGAAGCCTCTTGCATACTTTGACCTCAATTCATCTTTCACCTTTTCCTTCCTCAGCAGGGTCTAGATGGGGGTGATTCAGGCCTGCATTCTCCTCACTGCCTACCCTGCACTGTCCAACCCTTTCCTTGGCCTGCACGTTCTATGGACCCATATTATGTACAGCCTAGGCTGTTCCCACGACCACTCAGTCAGTGTCCCTGAGTGTGCTGGGGAGGTAGACTGCTCAGTTCCTAGTGTCTCCTGACAGAACCAAGGCCTCAGAGTATAACTACTGGGCTTCAGCCCTGATGGATCAAAAAGGACATCCCTGGCCTCATGTTCTTCTCTGGGAATCAGCTTCATTTCTGTCTGTCCCAAAGAAGAGGAATGAAATTCGAGAATGCCTACTGTGCACAGACCTCACCAGAACTCTGAGTTCTGGTCATAATCTTCAGCAAGGTCACCATTAGCCACAAAACAGAACCGATAGGGTGACACAGCCCACGCTGTTTACATCCCCCCTCCAAACTCTCTGCCTACCACAGTGGGAAGTCCAGTCCTCTCTCTCTATTTTTACCCAGTAAACTTTTATTCAAACTGGAGGCTGCCAGGCCCTCAGCCAAACATAAACTCTTTGGTTCGGAACTTTCAGGTTTAAATCAAGCTGTGCTGAGCATGAGCCTCCCACCACGAGCCTCCAGCCATATTTGGAAGTAGAGCTGGGAGCTAGATAGGAAATGGTTACCTGTGCTTACAGGCCCGTCATACAGCAAGTGCTGACTCACTAAGAGGGAGCTCGGTGCACCCACACCCCTAGGCCCCTGAGCAAGTATATCAGAAAGAGAGTAAGATGGAGGGACTGTCTGCCCTGGAGCAGTCAAAAGCCTATATGAGATAGTCACTCTCTACCTGCATTTGAAAGAATATGCATTATTATTGTTGTTGTTACTGTTCATAGTAGTATTACTCTGATGTTGTGGATAAAATCTGGAGGCATACTCTATTTTAAAATAAACAAAAACTAAAGGGACATGGGAGATTATGAGGGACTCTAGGGAATGTTCTCTGGGAGGGAACTCTATGAGAAAGAGGCTTTTAGAGTCAAGCCATTCAGGTTGGGGACCGTGGCTGAGCAAAAGCATGCCACAGCCTCAGACCCAGGGCCTCAGCTCTCCAGTGCAGAGTCTCCAGGATATTAGTGGGGACTTTGGACCATCCAGACCTTGGAACAAGTCCAGCCTGATGGTGACTGAAACCTGTAGACCTTGTAGGAATAGTTCTCAGTTCACTGCCCCACCCTTCTGCCCGGTGATCGCACAAAACACCTGTTTACCCCAGGGCACTGAATCTATTGGTATTTATTTCTATTTCTTTATTTCCAGTCCCCTGCACAAACCATGAACTGGATGAAGGCAAGAATCAGATCTTTTGGGCTCTATGCAGGATAGTCGGAGTTAACTGTGGACTTGAAGCTTACACAGCCTTCTTTCCACTCCCTATTCCTTATTCACGTGCCCTTTGACCTTAAGCATGTGACTCCTTTTCCTTGGCTTCAGTGTTTCCCTCTCTAAAAGCAGAGATTAGAATTAATAACTATATCACATGGTAGGCACAAGGAACAAATGAAGACTGTAGTAACACTTAACATTGTCCTTGGCACATAGGAAATAGTTAATAGACATCAGGGAAAACCACCTCCAAAACTTAGTAGCTAAGAATGAAACAAGAAATAAGCAAACAAACAAAAACCCTCAGTGTCACCAGGGCTGGGGACATGACTCAGCCAATAAGGCACTTGCCTTGCAAGGGTGAGGAGCTGAGTTTTGGTTCCTAGAATCCACATAAACAAGCAGGTGTAGTGGTACACATCTGTAATCCCAGCAATGACAAGATGGGAGACAGAAACAGGCAGAGGCCTGGAAGCTCATGGGTTAGTTAGCCTGGTGTGCCTGGCAAAGTTCCAGGCCAGTGGAAGACTCTGTGCCTGAGGACCCACACCTAAGGTTAATATCTGACCTCTGTATGTTTGCACCATGTGCATGCTCCTCTACCCACACACATAAGACAAACAAACTATAATCACTTAATTTTCATGGGTGACAGCTTGGTCAAGGCTTACCAGGGGGGCTCATCTCTGCTTCAAGCAATTTAGGCTGAACTCCTCACTCAAAGCTTTGGTCTAGGCTGAACTCCTCACTCAAAGCTTTGGTCTATTGGCTGTCTGTGGGACTATGATCTCAATCATTCAGCTGGTCACTGGTTGAGGCTATCACTTAGGACACCACCATTCTCCACGTGCCTTCCCCAGCAGGCTAGCTAGGGCTTCCAGAAAGCCCAGTATCACTTTCACAGCATTAGTCAAAGCAGGTCAGTCCAGGGACTAAACATGAAGAAATGTGGCAGCTTTTATAAGAAGACAGTACCAAGACTGTAGGATGACATCATCACCACCATCATGACCATCATCAGGACAACTCTTGAGAATCCATCCATCATAGGATCCAGCGATAGTATTCAAAGTCATCAAACGTAAGTGGAAAGTGCTTGTACCCACCCAGCCATCTCTCAGGCTCCATATATGTGTGCTCTTTTCTTTCTTAACTATTTTTAATTACATGTAGATGCATGTGGATATATGCTTGTCAGTGCAGGTGTCTGGGGAGACCAGATGACAGTGGCAGATTTCCTGTGATGTGCCTGATGTGGGTGCTGAAAATTGAACCTGGGCCCCCAGGAAAAGCAGCCAGTGCTCTTACCCGCTCAGCCGTCTCTCCAACTTACATAGGTGTTTCTTTTCCTCTTTTCCTTCTGGTTTCTCAAGGTTTCTCTGTGTAGCCCTGGCTGTCCTAGAACTCACTATGTAGACCAGGCTGGCCTCAGACTTACAGAGATCCACCTGCCTCTGCCTCCCGAGAGCTGGGATTAAAGGCGTGTGCTGCCACCGCTGCCACCGCCGCTGCCACCAGCCTGGGTGCTTCTTTAGTCTTCCATAATTGTTATTTTCCTGCTTCTAGTATATATACATAGGTACCTGGCCCGGCATGCACTAAATTCATTTTTATTGAAGAAAAAAATAAGTAGAGATAGATATATAATCCTAGTACTTGCAGGACAGAGGTAAGAGGATCTGGAGTTCAAGGTCAAGGTGAACTCATCTCAAGAGCAAGTTTCAAAAAATTACAGGGCTGGGCATGTAATTTAGTTGTAGCAGATCATTATATAATATTCTAGATTTGATCCCTAGCTACAGAAAAGTAAAAGAAAATGATAAATAAGTAGGGAAATGGAGGAGAAACTAGAGACCAGAGAGAAGAATTGCCTTGTTCAAGGTCACATGGCAAGAAGTAGCAGAGTTAGGACTATAAATTAGGTTCCTCGGTGCTCAGCATAGCCTCTTCTCAGGGTGCCAGCCTCTTTGGGCAGCTGCTGAGGTGAGGTGAAGCTCCATTCTCCTAATAGTTGGCCTGCTCCTCAGCTTCTGTTGGGGCCCAGAGACAGTGCTGCTCTCCAAAGAACCCAGGGTAAAGAGAAGGGAGTGTTTCTCATCCCCAGGGCACACAACAGCCCAGAGCAGGCTCAGAGCAGCAGCAACCCACCTCAGTCCCCACTGTCCGTGGGTGGGAGCTAGGGAGGGAGGTCAGAGACCATGGCAGTTCTCAGGATGGGCACTGCACAGCCTGCTTACTTCCTCACCAGCCAGACCTGTACACACACATGGGCACTTTCATTAGTACACATGTGCACACAGAGGCATGCTTCCTTGGTCCTCTCTTAACCTCTGAGAGAAAGCTGTCAATTAGATGGTGGACCATTCAGCTCCGGGTTGGCAAAAGCAGAAATCTCATGGTTTTAGAACTCATGGTCTGGGGGAGGAAAGCATGAGAAAGTCAGCCAGCTGCTTCAGGAAGTTGTGAAATGAAGCAACATTTCTGTTATCAGTCCCTTCCGGCACCTGAGGGGAAATCGGAGCCCTTGAGAACCCCACTTCCTCCTAGCAGAAGAACTTGGGCTTGCTGAGTCACTGCTGGGGAACACACCTATTTTCAGCCTGAGGTAAATGAACTCGACAGTCACCTAGAGCACATTCCCTTGAGTATTTTCATCATTGCTGGTGTGACCCGGTGAAGCTCATAGAGAGGCTCCCCTCCCCATCTTCTCTTTTCTCAGAGTAGCTTTCTTTTCGAGGAAGTCACTTACAGGAGAGAGTGTGGCAGAACAACCACTAAGATGGAGGTGCGGTGGGAGCAGCCCAACCCTTGGAGATGAGTCTTTCATGGTTTAGTTGTGGGGACATTGCTCTAGTTAATTTATTATTTATAGTTTTCCTATAGACCATAAGCCCTCTTTTATGCCTGCGTGGACCACTGATGGTCCTGCTCTTAGATGATACCACTGTTTGGGAGCTAAGATCATAGTGGCCTTGGAGCTAAGTAAGTAGCCTGGCTAAAGGTAAGCTTAACCATAGTGAGTAACTTGGGCCAGACTCTGAATTCCTCTAATGGCCTCCTAATTCCTGGGCTCTACCCATGTCTCAGAGGCAGGGCAGTTGATTCCTAGGATACCAAAGCAAGGGGAACAGCTTGATGTGTCTTTAAATCTAACCCCTGACCACACACACACTTTATTGATGGGAAAATGGAGAAGGAGGAAGGATCAGGGCTTCACCCAAATCTAGTACCCAAAGACCCCTCCAGTGCATTTTCCAGCCAGAACTACCTCTTAGGTAAAACCAATGAAAAGTAGGTGCAGGATAGGGATGGGAACAGGAGGGAACAGGTGGCAGGTGGCTTGGAGGGAAAGAGTATTGGGATAGATGACTCAAACTGAGGGGCATGTCAGGGGCACGTTAGAAATCTAGAGCCATAGAAATTCCCAGGTATTGGAGTTGGGGATTTAGCTCAGTGGTAGAGCACTTGCCTAGCAAGCGCAAGGCCCTGGGTTCGGTCCTCAGCTCTAGCAAAAAAAAAAAAAAAAAGACATTCCCAGGTATGGTGATAATTTATTTGTATTGAAATGTGATTTTATTTGTATGTTAATAAAGTTTCCTTGGGGTCAGAGCAAGCTGTAGCAGAAACTGGGCGGTGGTGGTGCATGCCTTTAATCCCAGCACTTGGGAGGCAGAGCTAGGCGGATCTCTGTGTGTTCAAGGACACAGCCAGCATGGCGACACACACCTTTAATCTCAATACCAACCATAGAAGACCTGGAGGTCTGTACAGACAGGCAGTGACGAGGAGGTCATATGGTTGGATTTACAACCAATGAGAAGGCAGAACAGAAAGTCTATAAAAAAGACAGGACACAGGAAGTAAGCCTCTGGCGGAGAGGAAGGACAGCAGCAGCAGTGAAGGGTAAGGTTTTCAGCTCCCAGCTATTGCTCTGACCTCTTGGCTTTTAACTCTGCAATTGACTCTGTGTTTCTTATTTAACAAGACAGTTACATCTACACCTAGGAATCTATGAGGGTGACTCTAGGGAAAACTCATAGGAATGGGGGATACAGAGCCTAAACTGGTCATCTTCTGTAACCAGGCTTCCAGTGGAGGGATTGGTACACCAACCCAGCCACAAAACCTTTGATCTACAATTTGTCCTGCCTGCAAGATGTGCTGAGGTAAAGGTGGCACAGGCACTGTGGGAGTGGCCAACCAATGGCTGGTCCAGCCCATGCCATGAGAAGGAGCCCATGCTTGACACTCCCTGGAGGGCTAGCACCCAGAGACTGGACAGCCCAGAGACCTAGGCTAGAATATATCTGGCAAAAAAAAAAAAAAAAAAAAAAAAAAAAAAAAAAGTCAATGAAATGATGTAATGATTCCTAATGACATTCTGTTGTACTTGTAGATTGTTACCTAGTCCAATTGTCATCAGAGAGCCTTCATCCAGCAACTGATGGGAGCAGATGCAGAGACCCACAGCTAAACATTAGCTGGAGCTTGGGGAATCCCACAGGAGATGGGGAGAAAGGATTGTAGGAGCCAGAGGAGTCAAGAACAGCCTAAGAAACCCGCAGAAACAATAACCTAGGCTCCTAGGGCCTCACAGAGACTGAACTGGCGGGAGTCTGCATGGGGCTGACCTGGGTCTTCTGCATCTATGTTTTGGTTGTACAACTTGGTGTTCTTTTTTGTTTGTTTGTTTGTTTGTTTTGTTTTGTTTTTCAAGGCTTTCTCTGTGTAGTTTTGGTGCCTGTCTTGGATTTTACTCTGTAGACCAGGCTGGCCTCAAACTCACTGAGATCCCCCTGCCTCTGCCTCCCGAGTGCTGGCAACTTGCTGCTCTTATGGGATTCCTAACAGTGGGAATAGGGGCTGTCTCTGACTGTTTTACCTGTTTTGGAGACCCTTTTCCTCCTACTGGGTTTGCCTCATCCAGTCTTAATATGAGGGGATGTGCCTAGTTTTATTACAACATGATATGCCATGTTTGGTTGATTTAAAAAAATGGAAAAGGTGGGTTCTAATGAGAAGGTCTCTATGGATCAAGACAACTTAAACCTTTTATCTCAGTACCAGGAAGACAGCACAACACAGTGATGTACTCCAAAAAGAGTGGTTTGGGGACCATTTGCACCTATTGCCCCAAAGATTTACAAATACAAGGAGAGAAATCAAAGTGTAAGATTCCTTGTGTAGATATGAAGCACACATGCATTTATGAGTGGATGTAAAGCATGGAATCCACAGGTTAGAAATGAGTCATTAGTACAGGCAGTCCTCCATGTCTGTAGGTTCTGCATCAGTGTATTCAAACAGCCTCAAACTGATCATGCTTGGGGAAATAGGTCAAATCTGCAATAAAAATGTGCAGATTATTTTTTACACTATTACTCCCCAAACAATGCATTTTACAAGAACTCACATTATGAATTGAATACAGAATACCCCACTTCCTAACATAGGCTCATTTGTTAAACATTTCCAGATGGGGGTACTGTTTTGAAAAATGGAAATTTCAGAAGATGGGGTCTAGTAGGAGAAGTATGTGACTTGGGTAGTCCTCTTTTCTTGCTTTCTAATTCTTGTCCAGCATGAGATAAAAAAGACCTCCTCTGTCATATGCTTCTGTCATCAGGATGTTCTACATGTGTGTGGGGGACTAAGAAACCACAGACTGGACCCTCAGAAGCCATGAGCCAGAATATTCCTCCCTTAAATTGTTGCCCAGGTGATTTGGTTACTATTATGCTAAAATTAGAAAATCAGGACCAGGAGTGGGGTTGCTGCTGTTACTAGTCCTGAACATGTAGTACTTAAGCCTTTGGAATTGGTTTGTTTTGGAAATGTAGAAACATTTGAAGACACATGCTGGAAAGAGCCTAGGATGCTATAAGCAGAGCTCGGTGCTGCGCTACTGGGAGCCAAGAAGATGGGAATGCCGTTGGAGATGTGGCCAGTGGAGATTTTGTATTTGGTGTGCAGGTGAAAACGAGGAACACATTAGGAATTGAACTAGAGCCATTCATGTTACATTTTGGCAAAGGAATAGCAGGAAAGAGGGCTGGAGACACCTCAGGAATTGGCTGTATCACACCCAACCCAGGCTCAAGAGGGTAAAGGTAGCCAGATTAATGCAGTTAGATCAGGCGAGTCTCTGAGTTCAAAGGCAACCTAGTCTGTACAGCAAGTCCTAGGACAGCCTGTGTTGCACAGTCAGACCCTGTCTGATAGGAAGAAAGAAAGGAAGGAAGGAAGGAAGGAAGGAAGGGAGGGAGGGAGGGAGGGAGGGAGGGAGGAAGGAAGGAAGGAAGGAAGGAAGGAAGGAAGGAAGGAAGGAAAACAAAGAAAGTATGAAGACTTTAAGAAGGATTTTTGACTTGGCAAGAGAGCATTCAGGGTCTCTACATATAGGCAGGATGCCTAGGGAAGTGTTTCCCAAGCTGAGCTGTCCAGAAATTCAGAGGCAACTCTTCAGGGACTCCAGCTCCAGCTTAAGCTGGTGGCAGTGCTAGCTTTGCAGATCTGCAGAATGTAAGAGGTGTAGGACAATTTCCAAAGGAAGGCCTGGGAATGCATGGTCAGAAATAGACATTATGGCTTGACTGTGCAGAAAGATGTAACAGAGCAGGTAAAGCTTCAGCATACAGCCCAGAATGTTGGAGATTTCAAACACATGAACTGTCTTGTTCTGTTTCTCTGATCTTTCAGCTTTTACCCCAATATCTGGCTCTGGGGTTTTTGGGTTTTGTTGTTGTTGTTGTTGTTGTTTTAATTATTAATAAGACTGTTTAGCAATTCTTGTTACACCCTACCTCTTCCAGAGCAGGCCTGTATAGCCCTCATTTGTTTCCAGGGACTTCCCAAAAGAAAACCTCTGCCTAGCCAGGTGGTGGTGGTGCACACCTTTAATCTCAGCATGCTAGAGGCAGAGGCAAGTGGATCTCTGAAAGTTTGAGGCCAGCCTGGTCTACAGAGCTAATTCCAGGACAGCCAGGACTACTATACAGAGAAACCCTGTCTTGAAAAACAAAAAGCAAAAACAAAACAAAAAAGTTACTGTGTTAATTATAAAATTATGTGAGCAGGACTTTTGAAATAGCTCAGCAGGTAAAGGTAAATGGCTCAGCAGGTAAAGGTATTTGCCTCCAAGCCGGAGGAGCTGAGTTCTATCCCTGGAACTCACATGAAAGAAGAAGAGAATCAATTCCCACAAGTTGTCCTCTGCTTCTGGATGAGAATTGCCACATAAATATGCTCTCACACATAAAATGAACATGTTTAAAATAAGTAAATAAATAAATAGAATAAAATCATGTGGGCACAGGATGGCTCTAGCTTCTGAAAATCAACAGGCTACTAGTGGTACATGCTATTTGTTAATTATAAATATTCAAGTAGTTGAACATACATTTTGAAAATTGCATTTCTTTCTGGGTGTGGTGGTGCACGCCTTTCATCCCCAGTACTCAGAAGGCAGAGGCAGACAGCTCTCTGTGAGTTTCAGGCTAGCCTGGTCTACACAATGAGTTCCAGAACAGTCAATTCTGCATAGAGAGACCCCATCTAAAAAACAAACCAACAACAACAAAAAGAAAATTATATTTCAATTAGACATGGTAGCTCATGCCTGCAATCCGGCAGCTGCAAGGATGAGATGCCAGAAATGTTGTGACAAAAGCCGGAAGACACCTTTGCAGGTGGCCAGGACTTTTAGTAGGTCTGAGGTCAGGCAGAAGAACGGCTCCGTCTAGGCACCCAGGGCCATGGAAATGGAAGGCCACTGAGCCCCACATTCCCAAACAGCCCAGCCTGGTGACTGTGTGCAGACCCTGACTAGGAGTGGGAGGAGCAAGACTGGGTTTGTTTTGCCTCTACTTTAACTGCTTAATTTCAGGGAAATTATTGTTTTTATTTTTTGTATAAATTATTTGAGAGTTTCATACAACATGTTTTGATCATATTCACCCCTCCCCCAGCTCTTCCTATTCACCTCCACCACACCTACTCAGCTTTGTGTTCTTTTCTTCTCTTTCTTTCTTTTTTTATCCTTCAAGACTGTTTTGTGCTTGCATGTGTGGATTTCCATTGGAGAGTAGCCAACTTATCAAGGTTTACTCTCTTAGAGAGATCTCAGCAAAGTCTTATCTTGTAGAAATTACCTGAATTCTTCAGTACTTTGAGATCCTCAAAACTCCAAGGAAAGGGAAAGTATTATCATTTTTGGGGGGAATGGTAAATGAGATCATTTCCAAGGAAAGGAAAATAATTATCATCATGCCAGTATCACCCTTGGATGACAATGTGTTGGAGTCTGTCCTGGTCATCTTCTCCTGGCCAGAACCAATTGGCTGAGTCAACCTGGGTCAAGGGGCACTTCCCACCCTAAGAGGGGTGCCTAGTAAAGGTGTCAAGTCTCCTATGTCAACAGCTGATGGTCCACCTTCTCCAGGAGCAGCCATCCTACCATATGTGAAGAGCCAGAAGTGGGGACTGCTGGTGAGGACTCCTGCTGGGAACCTGCACCACAAGCCTCAGTAGACCTATATATCCTGGCTAGAGTGGGTCCAAGTCTACCCGCAGGGGTGGAATTGAGGGGTCTTTTTAGGTCCCCTCTCAGGAAGTTTTCTTCTTTGCTTTCTTTCTATCTTTTTTTTTTTTCTCCTCTGAGACAGGATTTCTCTGTGTATCCCTAGCTGTCCTGGAACTTTCTATGTAGACCAGGCTGACCTCAAACTCAGAGACTTGCCTGCCTCTTTCTCCCAAGTGCTGGGATTAAAGGCATGCACCACCACCACATGAGACCTTAGCTTTATATATACATATATCAATCAGCTGGAACCTTATTATCCAACAAGACCTACCAATGATGTTTAGAACTTCTCCTGACAATACATTTTTCTTTTTCTTTTTCTTTTTTTTTTTTTTCTGTTTTGTTTTTTGAGACAGGCTTTCTCTGTGTAGCTTTGCACCTTTTTCTGGAACTCTTGCTGTAGACCAGGCTGGCCTTGAACTCACAGAGATTCCACCTGCCTCTGCCTCCCAAGTGCTGGGATTAAAGGCGTGCACCATCACCACCCAGCACATTTTTCTAGATACAAAAGAAAAGGGTAAGTATAAGAATGTCATCTTGTAAGGGTCATCCCTATGCAGAGGGAACTTCAGGGAGCTCTGGGCTCCGAGAACGGAGACAGGCAGTGCAGGAGCCAGCAGGAAGACACGACAGGAGTGGGCTCAAGGTAGAGTGACATCACTGATGAGCCTGAGGGTAGCACAGATGCGTTTGCCTCTTGGCCACAAGGCCCTGGAACCCACATCAGACTTCAAAGTTCAGAATGATGAGATCAGCCCCACAACAGATCTGAGGGGGACAAATTCAAGATTTTAGGGGAATACTTAAGAAGAGAGTCAATAGGCCTTGGAAAGAGCAAGATTGGAGGCCCAGAAGGAGGCCATTCTTGAAATATTAACTTGAGAGTTGAGGACTAGTCAGCATATAAAGGCTCTATACACCAAGCCTGATGACCTGAGTTTGACCCCACGATCCCACAAGGTAAAAGGAGAGAACCAAATCTTGATGTTGTCCTCTGACCTCCACATGAATGCTGTGGCATGCCACCTCCCAACACACGCACAATCTAAATAAAATCTAATTGAAAAGTGGTGATATTTTATTTGTGCACCACAATAAAGCTTATCTGGGGATCAGAGGAAAAAGCCAGCCACTATATTAAACATAGAGGTCAAGCAGAGGTAGCACACATCTTTAATCCCAGCACTAGTTAACCATAGAGGTCTGGAGGTCTGTACAGACAGACAGGAAGTGATAGAGCTGGGTGGAGAAAGGAAGTAAGATGGCAGGGCACAGAAAGGCATATCGGCATGAGTATACAGGAAGTCTCTCTCTGGAGGCTGAGGAGTTGGTGAGGTGAGGTTGGCTGTGGCTTGTTCTATTCCTCTAATCTCCAGCTTTCACCCCAATATCTGGCTCTGGTTGTTTTTTATTAATCGGACCATTTAGCAATTTGTGTCACAGAAGGATGATTTAAAGAATGAGATATGAGGCTTTGGTGTGGGGGACATTGCTGAGAAAGATGTGGCTTTGGGTCTAAGAACACAGCTTTGGAAACCACAAGATTTGGTCAAGTGTCAAAGGTAGCACTTATCAACTGTGTAACTAGTCCCTGGGGATTATTTCTTCATCTACAATTCCAGAGGACACTGATACAGCACCAACAGGGCATCAGTGTGAGGATTTCTCAGGCGATATGCCTAAGAACCAAACGAGGTGCCTGGCACACAGAGGACACCCTGGAATATTCCGAGGGACAGAATAAGAACCAAGACAGGCAGAGGGACAGGATGCAGGAGAAGGTGCTGAGAGGACCAGATGCCCTTCAACTCTGCCGAAGGGACCCGTGTCCTGCAGAGAAAGAGCAGGTGTTGTGTAGAGTGGCATCCTTGGGGTCGGGAGGAGAAGAGAATGCAGGCTCCTGATGCTGCCTGGGGCCAAGCTCAGAGCCCAGAAGGTCCCTGATGAGTGACAACTTCAGGGTTGCCATGGTGATTCAGATTGAAGCCAGAAGCTGAGAGAGAGGCTGAGAGGTCTAGGTGTAGTGGGAGATAAGGGGTGAGCTCGCCAAGACCTTCGGAAAGCCTGGCAGTGGGAGTAAAGGGCAATGGGGAGGGAAAGGAAGCTTTGCTTTGTTTGGGTCACAGGACGTTTCAACACATTTGAAGACAGAGGAAAAAGTCAGGGGTTCTCAGGCAAAGGTGGTGACCGATGGCATGTCCACCTCTCTAGACTGCTTTCCTTACCTTGGGACTCAGAGTGTGGGGGTGGGTGTAGCTCAGGCAGTGGAGTGCTTGCCTATGCCACAATTTGATCCCTAGCACCACACGAACTCAGCATGGTGGTGTATGCCTGTAATCCCAGCACTCTGTAGGGAAAAGCAGAGAATCAGAGTTCAAGATTCTCCTCAGATTCTTAGTGAGTTTTGTACACAGCCAGGGATACATGAGAACTGCCTAAAAACAAAACACAAAAACGAACTTTTGATAGGAATTTTTGTGCATCTAGCTTTCCCTCCGTCACCTTCTTTACCCATCTGCCCACCCTTCACTTTATCACATGTTCCCTTAGACCTCTGGGCCTGGGCTAATTGCTAATGGAAGGCGTTAGGGGAATGCAAAGAGGAAGTGAGGAGTAGAGCCAAACCTACCCACATCTCTTCAGGGCCCGTATTCAACAGGAAGACATCCATGTAAGGAATGACAGAACAACGTCACAGTGCTGTGCTTTGAATAGGAAATGCCTACCATAGACTCAGGTGTTTGACCATTTGGTCCTCAAACTCATGGTGCTGTTTTGGGAGCGTATGGAAATTTGGGGACTTAGCTGGTAGACGGAGGCCACTAGAGGCCAGCCCTGCTTCACGTTCCCTGCCTGTTTCCTGATTTGCCAATATGTCATCAAGTCACAGAATCACCACTGCCACAGATGCTGTAGCCATGGTGCCCTCCAAAATCACGAGCCAAAATCAATCCCCACTCACTGAAGCTGTTGCTGTGTCTGATTCACTTTTCTATTGCTGTGATAAAGCACATGACCAGAGCCACTTATGGAAGTGGAGGCTTTGTGTGGGGCTAACAGTTCCAAAATAGGCTCCCTCACCATCATGGCAGGAAGCAGGGCTGCAGCCGGCAGGCATGGAGCTAAAACCAGAGCTGAGCGCTCACATCCACATGCAGGGAGCAGAGAGCTCACTAGGAGAGGGATGTGTCTTTTGTTGTCTTTTAACTATTATTTTTATTTATTTTCTTTTTTATTACTGAAAATAGATTTTTTTCTATATGATATATTCTGTTATGGCTTCCTTTCCACCTCCAGATCCTCCCCACTTCCTCATCACTCAAATTCACACACACACACACACACAAGAAACAAGCGGGCATCTAAAAATAAAATACAAACCAGAACAGGCCAAAACAAACAAACCAACAAATAGAAAATAAAAGAGTCAAAGAAAAAGCACAAGAAACACAGGCACAGAGACACATATATTCACACACACAGAAATCCCATAGAGACACAAAATTGGAAACCATAATCTTTAAGTAAAGGATCTGTAAGGAAAAAACAATGAGAAAAATGACCAGACAAAGCATAGTGAGACAAATAAACAAATAAGCAATCAACAACAACAAAACCCTCCAAAAATATCTCTGAGCTCCTTTTGTGTTGGCCATGGACTGCTGGACACTCGCCTGCCCTTGAGTGTGGTTTATATACCCAGTGCGACTCCTCTGGAGAAAACTAATTTTTCCATTGAGAGCAGTTATCATTGGAGACAGCTTCTGGATTAGGGATGGGGGCTTGAGTCCACTTCCCTCTCAGTGCTGGGACCCCCATGTGACTTAGACCTGTGCAGGCCCTGTGCACAGTCTCTGAGTCCATCTGTGCGCCAGTCCAGTCCTGCTGTGTTTAGAAGGCCCTGTTTCTTTAGGCTTTCTTCTCCCAGCTCTTAGAACCTTTTTACCTCCTCTTCCGCGGGTTCCCTGAGTCCTGGGGGGAAGGATTTGATGGAGACATCTCTTTAAGGGCTGTGTTCCAAGGTCCCTCGCTCTGCACATTGCCAGTTGTGCGTCTCTGCATCTGTTCCCATCTGCTGCAGAAGCCTCAAAGCCCACCCCCCAGAGACACACCTGGTCTAACAGAGCCATACCTCCTCATTCTTCCCAAACCACTGGGACCAAGTATTCAAACACATGGGTCTATGGGGGCTGTTCCCATTCAAACCACCACAGTACCCAAAAGAACCTGGAAAGCCATATGCACTACGAGATTTCTCACTAAGAGGAATCTGGGCAGGAATTCAAACAGGGCAGGAACCTGGAGTCAGGAACTGATGCAGAGGCCATGGAGGTGCTGCTGACTGACTTGCTTTCCACGTCTTGCTTGGCTTGTTTTCTTTTTCTTCTTTTTTTGGGGGGAGGTTGAGATAGGGTTTCTCTGTGTAGTCCTGGTGGTCCTAGAATTCATTCTGTATACCCAGCTGTCCTCAAACTCAGAGATCTGCCTGCCTCTACCTCCCAAGTGCTGGGACTAAAGACGTGTGGCACCATGACGAGCTTCAGCCTGCTTTCTTATACCACCCAGGACCCACCCCAGGGTAACACTACACAGAGAGTTGGACCTTCTCACATCAGTCATCAATCAATAAAATGTCCCATAATCTTGTCCACAGCCCAGTCTGATGGGGACATTTTCTCTATTGAGTTTTCCTCTTCCCAAATGACACCAGCCTGTGTCAAGTTAACACCAACCAGCCAGCACCACCTCTATCATGCCCTTGGTTAGCCATTCCACCTAGTTTTCAATTCCCAGCCTTGTGAGCAATCAGAGACTTGATACTTAATGTCCACCCATCCATGAACGTCACAATGTATCAAACACTGGGAGACAAAGCGAGGAAGCCGGGTCCCTGCTCCCCGTTAGTAGCTGCGTTTGAATTAGATGGTTTTGGAAAGCAAGTCCATAACAAAAGTAGACAGAAAGTTCCACAATGCTAGCAGAAGGAGCTTTCCCACAGGCTGGGCTCTCTCAGAGACCTCTCTGAAGCAGGAGCCCAGACCTGAAGGAAGAGCAGGATCGCAGGTGAGCAGCCCTCCAGGCACAAAGGCAGAAGCAAAGAGGAGAGGTCCATCAAGGACAGAAAGACAGGTCCAAGCACTGTGTCTGAGGGTTAGCTGGCTGTAGACAGCAGACACAGCCAGGCAAGGTCTTTTGTTGGCCAAGAGAAACTGTCCTCTGTGGTTGATATATTGTGCACCCCAATAAACTTATCTGGGGTCAGAGAACAGAACAACCACTAGGTAGACATAGAAGACAGGCATGGTGGCACATAAATAATTCCAGGATCTGAGATCTCATGTCTTGTTTGGGAAAGACATGCACCTTTAATCCCAGGAAGTGATGGCAGGAAGCAGAAAAGTATATAAGGACCAGGTTCCTTTTAAGCCCCCCCCTCCCTTTGGGACAGGGTTTCTCTGTGTAGCTTTGTGCCTTTCCTGAAACTCACTCTGTAGCCCAGGCAAGACTTGAATGCACAGAGATCCACCCGTCTCTGCCTCCCAAGTGCTGGAATTAAAGGTGTATGCCACCACCGCCCAGCTCACTTTAGGCTTTTTAAGCTTTTGGCTTTTAGCAGCAGTTCAGCTGAGATCCATTCTGGTGAGGACTCAGAGGCTTCCAGTTTGAGGAAACAAGATCAGCTGAGAAGTTGGCAAGGTGAGGTTAGCTGTGGCTCGTTCTGTCTCTCTGATCTTTCAGTGTTCACCCCAGTACCTGGCTCCCAAGTGTTTTTATTAAAAGGACTGTTTAAGGTTTGTGTTACAGTCCTCCACGAGAGCAGTGGGGAGTGCTGACGCTGTTCAGACACAGAGGCTCCTTGGTTGGTTTGGGTTTCCCAGAATTCTCCTCCACGGGACAAAATGAAGATTAGTGCAACCGGTTTGAACCGGTCAGACAACACTACAGATGTGTGACTGGTGTGGGGGTTGCCTTCCACCCTAAGCTGCTGATACTTTTTTAAAAGTAGGGCTTTTTTTTAGATGTATTTGTTTTTATTTTATGTGTATGGATGTTTGGCATGCATGTATGTCTGTGTACCACATGTGCACAATGCCCAAGGAGGTCAGAAGAGGGAGCTGGATCCCCTTGGAACTGGAGTTACAGATGGTTGTGAGCCACCATATGGGTGCTAGGAATCAAACCTGGGTCCTCTGGATGAGCAGCCAGTGCTCTTAACCTCTGAGCCATCTCTCCAGCCCCTGGACATTTTTTTAAATAGTGAGTTTGCTCTGCTTTGTTGTTATGAAAACTGATGGGATGAGTGTTGGAGATATAGCTGAGTGGGTAGACTGCTTGCTTAGCATACAAGAAGCCCTGGGTTCGATCCCTATCACCACATAAACCAAACATGGTGGTACAGCCTGTAACCCCAGAACTCAGCAGTCCGAAGTTCTAGGTCATCTCTGAAAACACAAAGCATTCTAGGTCAACCTGAGACATATGAAATCCTGTCTCACAAATACCAACATGGGTTAGAAAGCTGTTAAAGATTATTAACCTGAAGAACAGTTGAGGACATGGGTGCAGAAGGCCTCAGAGCTGCTGTCATGAGTTGTGCTCAGACAGGTACCATGGGGTGGAAGTGGGCTTTGGGGCTGGTAAACTGCATTTAGGATATACTGCCTTTGTCTCCTGGGAGGGTCCATCTCTGTTTTCTCCATGCCTGGAGAACCTGACCTTCCAAAATGAGAGACGAGGGAGGATGAAAGGAGAGAAGCCAACCCAACATCAACCGGAGCCACCTCCCCTCTGAGCAGCACCCCCCCGGGGGGGGGGCTTTGCCCCTTCTCTCCAGGGAGCCTTGCTCTCAGTAGCTGCCAAGGGCTGAGACTATGGGGAGTGTTCTGTTGACAGTGCTCAGCAACCAGGGCTGAGATCAGCAGGAGGATGGAGCGGAGTCCCCAGGAGGAAGGTCCTGCTAAAGAAGTTCCCAGACCCATGGCGCAGAGGGAATGCGAAGAGGAGCCAGCGTTGAGTCTTTCCTTAGACAAGCCCTTTAGCAGGGTGCTCCAAATCCCTGCACACACAGCCAGGGAGTCTGCCTTCACCTGCAACAGCGTAGAGCCTTGCAGGGCAACCCCAGTGAGATGGGGGAGTAGAGTGGGATCCCCATGTGTCCTCTTCCTGGATCCCAAGGCCAGCAATGGCTTGTTCTCTGGGAAGGAAGCCAGTGTTGCTCAGAGGACGCAGAAGAGCAGGAGGAATCCAGCAAGACCTAAGCTCTAGTAGGCAGGTTAGGCCACTGGGAGCCTTATGCTTTCCTCAGGCCCCCAAGCAGATAGTGGCAGAGCAGTCAGATCTCAGATAGTGGAGGTTATGGGAAGAAGTACAGGAAAGGCTTAGGCATGCCCTAGACCAAGTTTCTTCACTTGGGAAAGTGGGGTGGTAGAGCCTCCGCCTCTCACCGAGGCTTCTGGGACCGGATGGGTTAACTGGCCATCCTGCTGCATCACTCCCCTTCCCCACCCTGTGACCTATTGCCTTTTCTGCACTCCACCCACACCTTTCCTGTGTCTAGAGATCCAGACTCAGCTCAGGGAACAGTCTCTAAGTAGGTCACTTCCCTCTCTGGATTTCAGGTTCCTTGTTTTCCGAAACTGAGACTCTGTGCGAAGGTCAAAGGCAGCGGTTCAGGCCTTATGGGAGGTGGTACATAACACAGACCTGGGCCAGGAGTGTCAACATCTGGAGGGCTAAGTGTCCCCACAGTGGTCCTCAACCTTCCAAAGCTTTCACCCTTTAGCACAATTCTTCATGCTGTGGTGACCCCCAATTATAAGATTACTTTTGTTGCTACTTCATAACTGCAATGTTGCTACTGTTATGAATTATAATGTAAATAGTTCTAGAAATAGAGGTTTGTCCCAGGGGTCATGACCCCCAGGCTGAGAACCAACCACAAGAGCTCTGTCAGGGGTAACTTCTGAACTGTCCTCCTCATCTCCATGCTGCAGACATCTTTCTAGGTTCCTGTTCAAAAACACTGGCACAAGCATGCGAAGATACACCCCAGAATACATGTACCCCAAGCCAGGACCCCTGGTTAAAATGGAAGACTAGGGGCAGAAACAAATACAGCACGCTGCAGAGGTGTCGAGACAAGTCTGTGGAACCGTAGGATGCGGAAAAAGCAAGTCACGGAGATGAAGGTCTTCTGTGATCTCATTTGTCACTATACATGTCTCACATACATGTTCTACAAGCAAGTGTGACATCGGCACACTACACACATTTCGCAGAAGTGAAAATCCTGAGTTGCCTATACTAGAGTAAATAACCCCTTCCCCGTGCTCATGTGAGCAAGTCCAGTTAAACTTCCTGGGTCACCAAAACAGACAAGAAGCCTGAAGGTAGAGAGCGGGCTGGGAAGACGGCTCAGTTGGTAAAGTGCTTGATGGACAAGGTCAATAGCACCTATGTGAAAACCAGGCACGGCACCACGTGTCTACCACACCAGTGCTTGGGGACAAGACAGGCAGATCCCAAGGGGTCTCTGGGCAGACAGTCTAGCCTAAACAGGGAACTCTAGATTCAGTAAGAAACGCTGGAAAAATGAAAGGAGAGCAATTGAGGAAGACACCATGGTGCAGTCTATGACCTTCACTCAGGCCTGCACATGTACACATACATACATGCACGCACACACATACACATGCATGAAGAAGAAGATGGGAGAAGAGGAAAGAGATAATTGCTGGATTGGAAGGAACAAGAGAGGGAAATAAGGTGAATATCATCAAGTTATACTATATACGTGTATGAAAGTGTTATAATAAAACCCATCATTATACCTAATCAATATATGGTAATACATGTTTTGAAGACAGGTCTCATTATACAACCTGACTGTCCTTGAACTCACAGACATTCTCCTGCCTCTGCCTCCCAAGTGCTGAGATTAAAGGTGTTCACCATAGTATCTGGCCCCAGAATCTTTATTTTTATTTGTTTGTTTGTTGGGTTTGGTCTGTTTTTGAGACAGGGTTTCTCTGTGTAGCCCTGGCTGTCCTGGAACTCAATCTGTAGAACAGGCTGGCCTCGAGCTCAGAGCTCCGCTTGCCTCTGCTTCCCAATTGCTGGGATTAAAGGTGTGCACCATCACTACCTGGCAAATCTTTATTTTTAATTGAAGAAAAAGAAAATCTGGGAAAGGTACATAGCCCTGGTTAAGAGTAATTTTCTCTGAGGTGGAAAACAATTTTCTCTGAGGTGAAATCTTATTTTTTACATTTCCTCACCCCTTGACTTTCTTAGATCTAGCACATATTTTCCCTGAATGAAAAGAGTCAAATGGGCAACGTTCTCCTTAGAGCCACAGGAGGAAAGTGACACCAACAACGACAAAGACAGAGATGTGACAAGGATGACCAGTCCCTTTCCCTGGTGCTCAATGTCTGTTCATCCACATATCTACCCTGCTGTGCCTGGCTGAGACCTGAGCATCTCCTGCACTGGGAGAAGACGTTCCCAGGTGCGCTGGACTCTCAGACATGGACAGACGACTTCTTTGGGAGTCCTGAACATCTTGAAGCATGCTTCTTGTGCATTCTGGGATACTCACTAGAGAAGTTCCTATGAGTAAGGAATTCTATGCCATGCTGATACCCAGAATGCCATATTCTCCACATCGTATATCACTTGTGTCGTCCTGTTTTACTTCAGTACTGTGAAGTAAGTGGCTCTGACCTTTAATTCTGCTTTGTAAATAAGGAAGCTGAGGCTTGGGCTGGGGGTAGGGGGAGGATGTGCAACTTGCTGAAGGTCATACAGCCACAGAGGGCAGAGGCTGAGTTCACACCACTCCCCCTGGTTCTGGAATCCACCCGAGAGCCACCATTTAGTGGTCTCCTGGGACACATACAGCGAGGATGAACTAGCAGTGTTTTTAGACCATAACTT
This sequence comes from Onychomys torridus, assembly GCF_903995425.1. NCBI lineage: Eukaryota > Metazoa > Chordata > Mammalia > Rodentia > Cricetidae > Onychomys > Onychomys torridus. The sequence continues at coordinate 172,589,426 of NC_050443.1, forward strand.
CTTGCTGAGTTATCATTAGCCTCACCACAAATGCTTCTCTGGAAGAGGCTGAGGAGTTGGAGGTGCAGGCAGCACGAGAGGTCCCTGGGTTCCATTCTTGGCACTAAGAGGGTAGGAGAAGGAGAGGAGAAGATGAGGGAGGAGGAGAGGGCTAGGGGAGTTGAGGAAGAAGTAAGGAGTGGTGATGTCTGTGATCGCAGTCACTTGAGCCTTTTGGGGGATAATACTGACCTTGAGTGGCAACTGTCTAAACAGATTTAATTGTTTAAACATTTAGTGGGGGGGGGGGTTGGGGATTTAGCTCAGTGGTAGAGCGCTTGCCTAGCAAGTGCAAGGCCCTGAGTTCAGTTCTCAGCTCTGGCAAAACAAACAAACAAACAAATAAACAAAAAAAAAACATTTGGGGGGGCACCATTTCCTGTGCTCCTCTGGCACAAAGGTCCCACAGCCACTTATAAAATTCCTGTGTCCCGCCTGGTCTTGCAACTGCTCAGACCCAAGTCAACACACAGAGGCTTTTTTTTTTTTTTTTTTTTTTGCTGGAGCTGAGGATTGAACCCAGGGCCTCATGCTGGCTAGGCAATCGCTCCACCACTGAGCTAAATCCCCAATCCCTGGCTTGTATTATTTTTAAACTATGGTCATGGCAGGCTTTTTGCTAGCTAGCTCTTACATCTTAAATTACCCATTTCTATAAATCTATACTTTGCCACATGGCTCATGGCTTACTGGTACTTTTACATCTTGCTTCTCCTGGCAGCGGCTGCTGGAGTCTCCTCTGCTCTCTCTTTCTCCTTCCTCTCTCTCTAGTTAGAATGTCCTGCCTAACCCTATTCTGCCTCACCACTGGCTAAACAGCTTTATTTATCAACCAATCAGAGCAACACATTTTCACAGCATACAGAACGACATTCACTCATTGTGTGTGTGTGTGTGTGTGTGTGTGTGTGTGTGTGTGTGTGTGTGTGTGTTCAGGCCATAGCACACATGTGGAGGTCAGATACAACTGTGGGAGTCAGTCCTCTCCTTCAATCATGTGGGTCTCAGATACTGAACTCAGGCTTGGAAGCAAGTACCTTTACTCACAGAGTCCTGTCACAGGCCTGACAGCTGCCTAACTAGAAAGGAAAGGTGGGAAAAATCCCAGTCCACCATGTAGCTTGACTCACCATGGTTTGGGTGATTCAAAGATCAGCACTGAGCCAAGCATGCTGGTTCAAGCCATAATCCTGGTCCTCGGTGGGCTGGGGAAGAAGGGTCAGACCTGAAGGCCAAGGCCAGTCTAAGCAACCTCTGGAGACCTTCTCTAAAACAACAAACAACCCAAGGAGTTGAAAGTAGCTACTTCTGGAGAAGGATCAGTCACTCATGAATGACTTTGATCTGTGCTCTTATATAACTGATTCATATTGGAAATCAAACAAAATCCAAAGTAAAATCAAAAGAATTCTGGCTCCAGCCAGGGAGGAAGGGAAGTGACCTGGTCAAGAGAATGGAGACCTAGGAGGTAAGGCTTCCTTGTTCATCACACAAAGGAAAGCTAGCCAGGCCTGAATGAGGAGTTGGCGTTGGTGGCCAGGACATTAGAGTGGTGAGCCCTGGGCTGGGAATGTAGCTCAAATGGTAGATTGTCCACCTATTTACAAGGTCCTCCTGGGATCAGTCCCCAACATGGTGGAAAACTAGACATGGCAGCAAATGCCTTCAACCCCAGCACTTGGGATGGAGAGGCAAGGGATGGGTACAAGGTCATCCTTGATACATAGTAAGTTTGAGGCCAGCCTGGACTGCACAAGATGGATTCAGAAGAATAAAGGGAGGGAATCTGGGGAGATGCTTGAGTAGGTAACATGCTTGTTGCTCAGGTGTGAGGCTCTGAGTTCTGGTCCACAGTACCCATATAAACAGCTAGTCTCAGCAATATGCTCCTGGAATCTCAGAGCTGAGAAGGCAAAAAATGAGAGATCTCTGGAGCTAAATAGGCAAATCAGTGAGCCCAGTGAGAGACTCTGCCTCAAAAAATAAGACAGAGAAAGATAGGGGAAAACACCTAACATCAATATCTAGCCCCCATGAATGAATATGTAGACCCCTGCACGCGCGCACACACGCGCGCGCGCGCGCACACACACACACACACACTCCCCCGCCCCCATACACACACAGTAGCTTCCCTTGGTACTGATGAGGAGAGTTGAAATAGTGTGTGTGTGGGACAGCTATTAAAAGAATAACCGCCGGACAGTGGTGGCGCACACCTTTAATCCTGGCACTGGGAGGCAGAGCCAGATGGAATCTCTGTGAGTTCGAGGCCAGCCTGGTCTTCAGAGTGAGATCCAGGACAGGCACCAAAACTACACAGAGAGGAACCCTGTCTCGAAAAACCAAAAGGAGGAGGAGGAGGAGGAGGAGGAGGAGGAGGAAGAAGAGGAGGAGGAGGAGGAGGAGGAGGAGGAGGAGGAGGAGAACAACCAATTGGGAAGCTGAAGGAAAACCCTGGCTATTCCAGAGCCAAGGACACGCTTCCTTGAGTGCTGAATAGTCAAGTGGGCCCTTTTGTACACAGATGTAAAACAAAAGTGTGGCCTCCTCTCCAAGGGGCAGTTTCCACCATGAAATTATGCTTTTATTGAGCAAGGTTAATGGCTGGTCAGCCCCACACTTTGGATACTGGGGGCAGTGGGGGAAGGGTGTGGTGTCTGTCTGCCCTTGTGAGCGATGTGTCTGGAGGAGGGCGCACACATGCACACACGCACACACATGCCACAGTGACACTCAAGCTTCTTCCGCTCTCGGTCCTGAGGATTAAACTCGGGTCATCAGGCTTGCAGGCTTTACCTACTGGGCCGCCTTGCTGGCCCTGTAGGCCCTCACTTTATACTGGACTCCGGCATTGGGCCCAAGAGGTTGGATTAAAATAAAAAGTGAATCACCCAGGCTGAATAAACTTCTGTGTCCCGTGAAACCCAATTGTTGTCTGGCTTTTCAAGAAAGCAAGAGAGTGAGAAATTCTCCCCATGGCTGGCTGGTGTGGCCGGGGCCACCACGGCTATAACCTTTCATCTTCTTTACAAACTGTAGCCAGATGCCAACCATCCAGTTCTCTATTGTTCCGTCTTCCTGCCCCGGCCCTACAAGGAAGGTGTCTTGCAGATGAGCAATCTGGTCTTTGTTCTTTGTTTCTGCTTCTTCAGTCAGTCAATCCGTGAGACCAGTCTGGCAGTCCCAACAGAACCCTTACCACGGTCTGTGGAATAAAGTGTCACCCAACTCTAGAATCACAAAGACAAGTTAGTCAGGATCTTAAAGTTGCTGTAGTCTTGTCCTTTGACAGTAACATGTAGAGAAGTTGGGCTTTAGATCCAGGCCTGAGGCACGAAGGGTTGTCCCTGTCTTCACTATATCATATTCCTCAGACAGGCTGAAGTGTCCTCTAAGACAGAGTTTCAAGAGCTCAGCACACTAAGAAACTCATTATGTAAGGGCAAGGTGTATGCTGGTGAGCTCACTAGGAGACATCTCTGGCAGAGGAGTGTCGTGCTGTCGAAGGGACAGGCAGCCCAGGCCCGGGGCTTGCTCATTCCTAAGGGGTGGTTTTTCTAGAGAGGCTCAGGGTTTGCTGGTGAGAGAGAGAGAGAGAGAGAGAGAGAGAGAGAGAGAGAGAGAGAGAGAGAGAGAGAGAGTCCAGTTCCTCCCTCCTACACAAATTCCTTCCTTGGGAGCTCTGGATTCAACGTGGACCTTGTGGGGAGAGAGGATAACGCCTGGGTATTAAATAGCAAGACAGTCAGTCAGAGGAGGCCCAGGGCTCTGTCCTGATGTGTGGGTGGGTGTTTGGTCCTCACGGGTCTGGAGGAGCACGCCCAGTCTTGAGACTCTCTAGGAAGAAGGTACAGGAGCAATTCCTGGCAAGGCACAACTTTAGATTGTACGCGACCCAAGGTCCTCTGGAGGTGCCCTTGTTTCTGGAGCCCAGGGAGCCTGAGCTCTGCTGGTTACAATTTCTCCCTTAATCGTCTCTAGTCTGGAGAAGAGGCTGGGATGGGGTTGGACAAGACACACAAGGGGCTGATTCACCGTCTGCACTGTGAGGATGGATGGGAACCAGAATCTGCTCACTGGGCCCTTTGAGGGGGAGAAGCAGATGCATCTGTGGGTCTTGAAGCCCTGGGAAGAGTCCCCTGCTTCTTCTCTCTGTTCAAATGCAGATACCTCTGGGGAGCGGAAACCCTACATACCCAGGGCATACACTTTCTGTAATGCCTCCAGTGTCTTGTAGCCACGCCACTGGGATCTCCAGCTAATGTGCCTTATGGTCACATGGTACCCACACCCACCTACCCCCATTCTGATTCCGCCGGTCTGGCGCTCACCAACACTTTTTCCACTTCTCTTTTTGTTTTATCTTCACAGAAACCTGGGGCAGATATTGAGTAGAATCAATAGTCACCATTTTAAAAACGAACACGCTGACCCAAGGTAGAGCGACTCCCTGTGCTGTCCCCAGGTCCAGTCATCTCCTAACTCAGCTTCTGCTAAATCTATCCAGTCCCCCCCTCCAAAGTCAGATCAGCCTTCTTGTTTTCATGTTGGATTTCCTTGGCTGTTCCCCAGTGCCAACTGAGCAAAGGAGCCACAGCAACCCTTTCTTGTGTCCCCAAACACACCCTACACGGTGACCACAAGACCACCTGTTGTTCCTACCACATTTCCCCACTTCCGTGACCTTTCCTCCAGCTGCGACCTCTGGTAAGCATTCTTACTTGTTGGCGGACATTTAGACACATGCTTCACTTCTTCCTTCTCAGAAGGTCAAAACTGAACTTAACCTGAGTCCAGCTCAAGCACTGCCCCCTTCTTTGGCCCAGCATCTGGGTACCTTTCTCTGCACCTGTTGAGGGCTTTGCGTTTTATCTTTCCTGATGCTTCCAGTTCATTCTGCCCCAAGCTAGTTAGTCTCCTCAGGGTCTATGAGCACTTTCAGAAACCCAAACCAGTTGGAATACCAATTCAGTCACTTTTCCCTATGACCTTGGGGGGCAAGTTGACCTTTTCTGGCTGTAAAGCTGGGGTGGCACCTGCTTTACTGGGCTGGGTGAGGGTTAAGCAAAACACCTAACCCTATGCCTCAAGCACACCCTGGGAGAATAATGAAGTAATGATCGTGAGAGGGAGCTGGTTGGGACCAGTGTGACTGGGTCCATAGAGCCCAGGAAACTCAATGCTCCTCATTTACCTCCTCCCCAAATGCCTAACACCCACCTAGAGAAATTAAATTGTTGGGAGTGTGTGTGTGTGTGTGTGTGTGTGTGTGTGTGTCCCTGCCAGTCTGAAACTTATGCTCTGCCTCTGCCTTCAGAGGTGGAGATGGCAGGTGTGTACCACCATGCTCAGCTTGCTGTTGAGCTTAAAGGCAGCTAAGCCTGGGAGTCATAGGTGAAGTGCAGATTGCTGAGCCCCACCCTGGACCTTCTGAATCAGATTTCCATCAATGTGGCCAAGGAAGTTGCATTTAAAAATTATAGATATTTATTGTATTTTATGTGTATGAGTATTTTGCCTGCATGTGTATATGTGCACCATGTACATGCCTGGTGTCTCGGGAGGTCAGAGGAGGGCATTGGGTCCCCTGGAACTGGAGTCACAGGTGGTTGTGAGCCACCACGTGGGCGCTGGTAGTTGAACTCTGGTCCTTTGCAAAAGTAAGTGCCTGTCCTCGCCGGACCAGCACAGGAACTTTCGTTTTTAAACAAGTCTGGAAGGGGGGAGCTGAGGCAACAGCCCTAGCCACACTGGGCAGTGGGAAACACGGACAGCAACCGAGATGGGACCAGAAGGACCACCCTTCCCCTTGAGTGTGATGGAGGTGAGCCTGGAGAGTGACGGTGTCTGCGGAGAGCCCCACTTCAGCTCATCTCCCTGCTTCTCTTTGAGCCTTGGCCTAAGAGTGGATAGAGAGCCCGTCAGCAGCCAGACCGGGTGTCCAGACTCACTCTCGGCTCTCTCCAGTCATGACACTCAGCAAATATTTGTTGAACCAACTGAACTCCCAAAGAGCCATCTCTGATAGAAGACCAGAACCCAGCCTGCTGCCCCAGATTCCAACTCCTGCTTTTCCCTCTGGGCCTGGACCAATGGGATTGCTTGATTATTCATGGGGGGCACAGGAAGAATGTACAGAGAAACACACTGGTCCTCAGCCCAGGGAGCCATGTTATGAAGAAAGAAAGCTGGGACAGGAGTGACAAGCTGAGGGCCTTTCTCTACCCTTCTCTATCCGCAGCACAGTTGGACATCAGGCATCAAGGGTTTACTGACCTGAGAGCAGATGGTCTGTTTCTGAGCTCTGCCACAGTATCTCAACCCCAGACTCACGTAGAAGAATATTTCAGGTTTGAAAGGGTCCATGCTAAGGCCACCCACCTTCCGAGCAATGGAGTTCGGAGGTCAGAGTTCAGGGTGACAGCTAGACATCAGTATTTGCTTAAAGCAACACAAGTGATTCTGTTGCCTGTGTAGCTGAAAAAGTGCCTGGTTCTGGTTGGTCCCGTTTTCTTCTCCTTTTGCTTCCTAATGCTTGCAGCCTGATGACCCCAGAAATTTAATCTTAACAATCACAGCTAATAATTAATGAGGGCCTACACATCTGGCAATGAATACCCCCACTTCACCAAACCACAGGCTACTGGGGAAGACAGACTAGGAAACACGTAGTTATGACGCATGGCATGGGAGTGCCTGGGAACAGCACCCATCTCAGACCCTGGGGGTCAGCAGGAAAGGGAAGAGGCCTCTGGAGACATGGAGTCTGAATGGAGGGTGGATGGACAGACGGAAGAGTAGGAGTGAGCCTGGGGAGACATGGGGTGGGGAGGGGGAGGGAGGCTTTAGATAGAAGAAAGTAAGCAGTCCTTGCACAAGGAAGGGGAAGTAATGACCCACCCTAACCAAAAAGCTGTTTGCAACTGACCCTGTCAGGAAAGGGAAAACCATTTTCTCCAATGGAGTGAGTGTCGCTGTGTGTTTCAGCCCCACTCTAGGGCAGGCTCCACACCCAGGAGCCACTGGCCAGCACAAATATGGACTCCATACTTATGTGCTCTTTTTGTTTTGATTTTGGTGGTTTTGTCTTCTTGGCCTATTTGTTTTGTTTTGTTTTCCTGTTGTTGTTGGAGAGAGAGAGAGCATGAAGCTGGGTGGGTAGGGAAGTAGGGAGGATCTGGGAAGATTTGGGGGAAGGGAAAGAATATGGTCAAAATACATTGTTTGAAAAAAAGAAAAGAAAAGCAAACAAGCAATAGTTGGATTTGTGGAAGGGGTGAAAAAGGCTAAGGCTGCCTTCCACAGGAGGGGGATTCACACAAGAGACCCTCATAATGGAAGAGGGGAGGGCCAGATTCAGGGTTTGCAATCCATGTTAAGGAGGCCAGTTTTGATCTTAACACATAGAAGCATCCCGGGATAGATTTACAAGCTGGGTGAGCAGAGACTGATTTTTAAGTGACTCCGAAAATTCATCTGCTGTTGGGTGAGTAAGAGGGGTGAGAAAGGAGGCAAAACCTAGTCAGGACTCCGGGAGATGAGGGACACCTGTGGACAATGGAAGGCCATCGATGCTTCAAGAGTCACAGAGGAAGTGGTGAGCACAGGTCTTAGTGATTCACAGGGTAAGAAGTAGAGCGGGTGTCCATCACTATGGCATGTCCTCTGTGTTAGTCAGGCTAATGACTGCTGGGACAAATACCTGAGAGACAGCTTAAAGGGAGGATTTATTCTGGCCCAGAGTTTGAGGATTTAAGTCTGTTGCTGTGGGTCTGGGATGAGGCAGACCATCGTGGCGGTAAGAGGAATGCTTGGCAGGCAGGAAAAAGGATGTCAGAATGTACTGAGGACAGGGCATATCTTTCTGCAGTGTGCTCACAGTGACCTTCTTCTTCCATTACCACACCCTAACAGTCCACTGAAGTTTTGAATCTATCGATGAAGGCCAAATCCAATCCAAAGGGTTACCCCTGAACTAAGCTTCAAAACATGAGCCTTTTCAAGGAGCATTTCATCTCCAAGCCACAAATTCACAAATTGGAGTTCTAATCTGCAGTGCCCCCAAATACCACTGTAGTTGGGACCAGTGCTTTAAAGAGATAGTTCAATTAAAATGAGGCTGCTATTGGGCTCTAACCCAGTCCAACTAGTATTCTTATAGGTAGAAGCTTGGATGCAGAGAGACACGAGGCATATTCACGTTCAGAGAGAACTCCAGGAAAGGCAATAAAGAAGAAGCCAAGAATGGAGGACTTAGGAAAAACCCACTTGCTAATACCTGGACCTGGGACTTCCAGTCTCCCAAAGATGATGACACACTTCTGTTGTTTAATCCAGACAGTCTGTGGTCTCATCAAGGCTACATTACCAGGCCTATTCCCTGCATGGTGCTTGAGTGTCTCTTTGCACAGCCAGGTGGGTGGGGGCCAGGTATTGCATCATGAAAATGTGTTAGAGGAGGAAAAAGATGGGCAGAGTTGGAAACCTGTTGAGTTTGAGAGGTTCACCAGTACAAGGGCTATAGCTCTGTCCCACCAACAGGAGCAGGCAGGGAGGAATGGAAATGAGATGCCATGGTCTAGGTCCTTCCTCAAGCACTGTGTGGCCTTGGAGCTGCCCTGTACCTTCTCAAGGTCCCTCTGGAACACAGGGCTGGCCTTCCAAGTCCCAGGGGCAGTTTACCTCAGAGGCTGAGTCCTACCAGGGTACTCTTGGGACTGTGCCTCAGTGCCTAGGGGAAGACATTGTTGTTTTTGGGCCTCCCATCCAGGATGTTAACCAGGAAGGGTGCCTGGTCCACAGGGTGTTCATGAAGTGCAAACAACTTAGAGTTGGCAGTAGTGCCCTGCTCCTCCTGAAGGGCCTCCCTCTGAGAGGCAGGTTCCAAAAGGGCCCTGAGCAACCTCACTTCAGACCCAAGGGGTTCTGAAAGCCCAGTGTCAGGGCCCAGGGAAGGCTGGCCCACCCCAGTAACACTGGCTCCTGGTCCTGGTTGGGCCTTCTCCTTCCCACACCCACCCTATCTTTCTTTCTTACATGCCTCAGAGACAAGAATACCAGATTTAACACACTATGTCTAAAAATTGTCCAAGATGCCAAAGAAAGGGATTGGAGATGTGGTTCAGAGGTAAAGCACTTGCCTAGCACACATGTGGCCTTAGACTGATTTACAAGCTGGATGGTAGTGGCTCACATCTTTAATCCCAGCACTAGAGAGGCATAAGCAGGTGGATCTCTGTGAGTTCAAGGCCAGCCTGGTCTACAAAGGGAGTTCCAGGACAGCCAGTTACACAGAGAAACCTTGTCTCAAACAGAAGAAGAAGAAGAGGAGGAGGAGGAGGAGGAGGAGAAAAGGAGGAAGAGGAAAACAAATAAATAGTTGGATTTGAATATTTAGGGCATACTTATAATTATTCTGTATTTGTCTGAAATCCAAATGTATCAGGGAATTCTGTATTTTGTTTGGCAACCTTACCTGGAAGAGACCCCAGGGTTCAGCCAGCTATCCCCAAAGAAGACAGAGATGTTTCCTCCACCCCACGCTGCTTTGCTTGCTCCTCCAACCAGAGGCTGAGGAGAACCTGCCATTGCCCAATTCCCTGGCAAACTGAAGCCTCATTGGTGCTGGCATTGGAGCCAAAGGATCTTTGGAAAAGTGTTGCATCTAATTAATCTAATAAGTAGTTTGTAAGCTCTAACCGGAAGTGGCAGAGGATTCGCCCTGACAGATGGGCAGGGGTAGGCCACACCTGCTTCAGGCACCTGCCAACAAGCCGCTGGCTGCAACCTGTGGGAGAGTTAATAGGGTGCTTTGGCTCCACCTCAGATACGTGACAAACAGAAGTCAGACCAGCATCATATTAACAGTGTCATAGCTGCTGTTTATGGAGCCCTTGCTGTACACCAAGCACTGAGCAAGCATTATCTCATTTAACCCCTACAACAATTCCAGCTGGCAGAAGCTACTATTATCTCCATTTAACACATGACAAAACTGAGGCCTCGAAGGTTGAACAAGCTGCCTAAGGTCACACAGCTAGAGGAGGACAGAGACCAGGATTCAAACTCAGTTGTCCAAACTCTGAAATCTGTGCTTTCTGCTGGAAACTCTTGGTTCCTCCCTCTCACCCCAAACCATTTCATGTTGGTGAATGACATATAATCAAGAGACAGAAGGACACGCCATGTATCCCATGAACTTTATCAAGTGTTTTCTGTATGTGACACATGTATCTCTCCCCAAGCCTTGATCTTAGAGATATTATGGCCTGGGGAGAGAAACTGATCTCAATAAATTATTGTTAGAGAACTACAGCAAAGGACTGATGATGTAACTCGGTGACAGAACTCTTAACTGCATGTCCGAGGCTCTGGGTTACATCCCCAACAAATCCATCTCTTCTGTCCTGAAGCATGGTGACAGCAATGGCATGATGTTGCTGTTGGGACAATGGAACGTGGCGATCAAACGCCTGCTTCCCGAGCCTGCCAGTCGCAGGTGTTAGATTTGAGGTCCATTACTTTATTTCGTCATGCCTTCGTGTTTCAAAGTGAGACTATTACCCATTTCATAATGTTGTTAGAATTAAATGATTAATGCTTAAAAAGCACAGTAGCAAGATGGTTCAGCAGGTAAAGGCACTGTAAACCTGACGGCCTGAGTAGGATCACTGGAATCCGTGCAAAGACAGAAAGAGAAAACTGCTCTGTAAGACTATCCTATGACTTCTGTAATCATGTGGAGGGACATGTAAACCTCCCATTGTGCACACACACACACACACACACACACACACACACACACACACATAATCTTTTTGTTTTAATTTATTTTTATTTTATATGCATTGGTGTTTTGCCATGGGTGTCAGGACCCCTGAAACTGGAGTTAGACAGTTGTTAGATGCCCTGTGGGCGCTGGGAATTGAACCCGGGTCCTCTGGAACAGCAGTCAGTGCTCTTAACCACTGAGCCATCTCTCCAGCCCCCACACACAATCTTAAAACACTTGAAAAGCATACATAGTAAACATTTTATTTAACAAATACTTAACAACTGCCAGGGACGTGCCAATCACTGATCCAGGCTACTGGGATTATTTTGGTTTTAAAAATTGACAAAAATGCCTGCCCTTGTGTGATTTGTGCTGTGACTTACAGTCTAATGACAGCAATTCTTTTAAGGAAACTATTATCACATAAGTAATGTTAGCTGTTAGTGTTTTAGAATTACAGTTGGCCAGCCTGATCGACAGAGTAAAACAAATAAATAAACAGTGTGATTGAAAATGATCAGTCATCACTTACTAAATCACCTCCTTGAGCTAAAGGGGCACAAAGCAGGGAGTGTTTCACTTGGAATTGGCCCGCAGACATTTCCTGTAGTTTCAGAGATGAGTGACTTTCTTTAAATTCACACTGGGTTTGGGGATGGCGTTTGATGCTCACGGCAGCCTTGGGATGACGGAAACAGACTAAGACAGCATGATGTAGTCTGGGTCCTCTATAGACCCTGTGAGAAAACGTCATTTTTGGAGAGTCCTGAAAAAGCCTGGCTTTGAGTCACCAGCTAAAGTTCCTAAGAGCAAAGTAGAGTACAGATCTGACCCTGGGGCGGGGAAGGAAGGGAAGCCAGCCAGCCATGGACCCATGGCATCTGAGGGTCCTTTTAGGAACTCCCACCCAGCCTTAGCTTCCTGGTGCTGCTCGAAGCCACAGGACACACTAGTTCAAGAGAGAATAACTTTTGCTGTTTTAGATTAGTGTTTGAAGGTAGGCTTTCATGTAGCCCAGGCTGACCCCAAATGTTAGCTGAGGGTGACCCTGAACTCTTGATCCTTCTGCCTTTACCTTTCAAGTGTTGGGACTGTGGGTGTGAACCACCATGCCCAACTGTGCTGGGACTCAAAGCAGGCCATCATGCATGCTAGGAAAGCATTCTACCAACTGCTGCACCCATAGCCCTGACTTTTCATTTGTCATTTGTGATGCTGCCTACCTGCTGCAGGGAATGGGGAGAACTTGAAAGTCCCATGAGAAAGATGGGGCTGCTGTGATATTGAAGGAGATAGAGAGAATGGAGCAAGTATCATCCCAGGAAGCCTGGAAGACACAAGAGCAGATGCTGGACCCGAATGTTCTCATTGTCCCATGGAAAACCGGCGCTGGATGAATGTAAGATGAAGCATGTGTCTAGCAGGACCACCCTCCCACAATGTGTTCAAATTTAGGGTCTGCTGGTACTGACTTCAGAGTGTTTAGTTTTAGTCACTGCGATCCAGGAAGTCTCCTGGGGATTGTTTATATCCAGGAACACACATTTAACCTTTCAATGTCTTTGGGTAGGGTATGGGACAAATTCTGGTCCAGTCCCATAGAGTCATCTGCCTTGACTCTCTAATGCCTGCATAGCTGTCTCTATCTTGGCATGCATGTCTACGTGTGTGTCTGCTGTATGTGAATCACATATCTGTACATATATGAATGTGGCTTGTGTGTCTGTTGGGGTAGGCATGGGGGGCATTTGATGAACAAGTCAGAAAAAGTCGATTATCTGGGGTGACCTCTCAGTAGGCCTCTTAGAAAGGGTGGCCTCTTGGAGAGGGCTCTCTTTGCTCTGTGAACCCCTGCTTTACAGTCTGATGGACAGACTATACTAGCTGGTCTTGGGGACTCAGAGAGCTGGTTTCTTAGTGTCTTGGCCTGGAGTCTAGAGAGGATCTGGGACTCAGGGAGCCTCAGCAGGAGGCTACTTGTGACTAGCTAATTGATCCCTTGGCACTACTCTGGGGCCCCATCACCTTGGCACTGTGGTGACTGTTCCCTGCCATGCCCTCTCAGCCTATGTCGCAATTGTGTACAGGAGTGCTCTGCCAACTCTAGAGGCCACCCTGCCCACCAGCAGCCAGGCCAATGGAGCAGTCAGTATGCAGTGCTCAGCCTGCAGCCCACCAGCAGCCAGGCCAATGGAGCAGTCAGTATGCAGTGCTCAGCCTGCAGCCCACCAGCAGCCAGGCCAATGGAGCAGTCAGTATGCAGTGCTCGGCCTGCAGCCCACCAGCAGCCAGGCCAATGGAGCAGTCAGTATGCAGTGCTCAGCCTGCAGCCCACCAGCAGCCAGGCCAATGGAGCAGTCAGTATGCAGTGCTCAGCCTGCAGCCCACCAGCAGCCAGGCCAATGGAGCAGTCAGTATGCAGTGCTCAGCCTTCAGCCCACCAGCAGCCAGGCCAATGGAGCAGTCAGTATGCAGTGCTCAGCCTGCAGCCCACCAGCAGCCAGGCCAATGGAGCAGTCAGTATGCAGTGCTCAGCCTGCAGCCCACCAGCAGCCAGGCCAATGGAGCAGTCAGTATGCAGTGCTCAGCCTGCAGCCCACCAGCAGCCAGGCCAATGGAGCAGTCAGTATGCAGTGCTCAGCCTGCAGCCCACCAGCAGCCAGGCCAATGGAGCAGTCAGTATGCAGTGCTCAGCCTGCAGCCCACCAGCAGCCAGGCCAATGGAGCAGTCAGTATGCAGTGCTCAGCCTTCAGCCCACCAGCAGCCAGGCCAATGGAGCAGTCAGTATGCAGTGCTCGGCCTGCAGCCCACCAGCAGCCAGGCCAATGGAGCAGTCAGTATGCAGTGCTCAGCCTGCAGCCCACCAGCAGCCAGGCCAATGGAGCAGTCAGTATGCAGTGCTCAGCCTGCAGCCCACCAGCAGCCAGGCCAATGGAGCAGTCAGTATGCAGTGCTCAGCCTTCAGCCCACCAGCAGCCAGGCCAATGGAGCAGTCAGTATGCAGTGCTCAGCCTGCAGCCCACCAGCAGCCAGGCCAATGGAGCAGTCAGTATGCAGTGCTCAGCCTGCAGCCCACCAGCAGCCAGGCCAATGGAGCAGTCAGTATGCAGTGCTCAGCCTGCAGCCCACCAGCAGCCAGGCCAATGGAGCAGTCAGTATGCAGTGCTCAGCCTGCAGCCCACCAGCAGCCAGGCCAATGGAGCAGTCAGTATGCAGTGCTCGGCCTGCAGCCCACCAGCAGCCAGGCCAATGGAGCAGTCAGTATGCAGTGCTCAGCCTGCAGCCCACCAGCTGCAGTGGTCCTGTCTGTTAGAGTGAGCCTGAGACTCCCTGGTCTAGTGGTGAGGAAGGGCTGCTTTCTAAGAGCCTGCCTGAGATGCCTCCAAACTGCTAGGGGGTCCCCTGAGTCTAGTTTTCTAAGCAAGGCCTGCAAAAGCAAGCCAGGCAGTCCACACCACCCCTCTTCCCCACTCAGGTTTCCTCTGCCTCCATCTCCCTTTCCTTTCCCACTGGAAAAGCCCTGGTGCAGAGCTGCTGCTAACCATTTCTGTGATGACAGACACACTCAGTCTGTCGTCTGTGTGCTAGCCACCAGCCACATGCAGCGACTGCATTCATGAAACGTGACTGAGGTGACTCTAGCACTGGATTTTAAATTGAATTTGGTTCCGGGTCCCACTGAAGAGACTATCAACGATGTCATCATAGAGAGGCACTTCTTTGACATTCGGCTGGTGAGAAAGCCTGTTTGTGTCCATGGGTTACTGGAACTTCATAGCAGCTCTTCCAGGACAGGGCAGGACAGGACCCACTGCACAGACACAGGCAGGTCCTCCAAGGCCTCCCAGACAGCAGGAAGAAGAGCTGAGACTGCAGCCCAGGTCTCGAAACTCACAATTGGCCTTGACACACTGCCACCATCCTTTCCTCAGTCCTGCAGCCTGGGAGCTCCGTGAAAAGCAGTGGCTGAAGCTTGGATTTTAGGTCCACACTTGACCTGTGGGAAAGTTTTAGAGGTGAGTGGTGTAATCATTAATTGGAGCCTGGGGTTGCTCACTGTGTTTGTAAGAAAAGGACAATATGTTGACATGTGCAGATACATATATACTAGGCAGTGTGTTTGTTTTTTCATAAATGTGTTTTCTTTCACCTTCATAGGGTTGAGTGATTCCTCAGTTTGTTTTCTGATAATATATCAATATCTATATATGTATATGACTATCTATATATCTATCTATATCTATATATCTATCTATATCTATATATCTATCTATATTTATATATACATACATATAGATATAGATATAGATATAGATATAGATATAGATATAGATATAGATATAGATATAGATATAGATATAGATATAGATATAGATATAGATATAGATATAGATATAGAGAGAGGCTGGCCTTGAACTCACTATGTAGCCCAAGCTGCCTTCAAACTTGAAATCCTCCTGCATCGGCTTCCAAAGTGCTGGGGTCACAGGGCTTTGCCACTCTGCTCAGCATGTAATTGCCCTTTTAGAGATAAGGCTCAGAGAAGTGGCTTAGTGTCCAAACCCACACAGCAAGCACATGGTAGAACTAGGGTTTGAACCAGGCACTTGAGCTATGAGACTCTCTACCTCCAAGTGGCTTCAGATGAGAAGGAGGGTGCTACAGCCCCTGCCAGGCTCTAGGGGAAGCGGTACAGCAGCAGAGAGGACTCAGGTTCCTCAGGCTTGGCTCCAGGGAACCCGCTACTAGGGCTCTGAAACAGACACATGTGGTTATTAATGGTGGCCAAGGGGCTGTGGGATGACTCAGCATGGAAAAGTGCTTGCCACGTTCACTTGGTGATCTTAGTTCAAGCCTGGACCCATATAAAAGTGGAAGGAGAGAACCTACTCCACAAAGTTGTCCTCTAACCTCTACAGACACACTCTGACACATGCTCCCCTCCCTCGTCATGCATAACACATACACACAATTTTTTTTTAAATAGGACTGTAGGCAGAGTTTTTCTGTCTCATAGCAGCTCTCCAATAAACACACTGAGGCTTATATTAATTACAAATGCTTGGCCAATAGCTTAGGCTTATTACTAACTAACTCTTACATTTTAAGTTAACCCATATTCCTTATTTATGCTCTGCTACCTTTATTAGCATGGCACGTTCATCTCCTGCTCCCGATGCATCTAGCTGCATCTCCCTCCTCCGACTTTGCCCTTCCTCGTCCCGTCATTCTTAGTTTGGCTTTCCCACCTAACTTTATCCTGCTCAGCTATTGGCCAGTCAGCTTGTTTATTGAACCACTCATAACTACATGTATTCACACAGTGTACAGAAGGATTATTCCACAGCATAGGACTGGACAGAGAAGAGCGGTGAGATCTGCAAGGGCGAGCCAGAGGGACCACCCAGGAAGGCTTACTTGACAAAGAGAAAAGCATTCTGTGGTGATATTTTCTTTGTGCACCCCAATAAAGTTTATCTGAGGATCAGGGGGGAAAAAGCCAGCCACTATAGTAAACACAGAAGTCAGGCAATGGTGGCACACGCCTTTAATCCTATCACTCAGGGAGGCAGAGATCCATCTGGATCTCTGTGAGTTGAAGGCCACACTGGGAACAGTCTGGCATGGTGGTACATACCTTAAATTCCAACACTAGTTAGCCATAAAGGTCTGGAGGTCTGTATAGAGAGACAAGAAGTGATGTAGTTGGGTGGAGAGAGGAAGTGAGCTGGCAGAACAGAAAGGCATATAGGTGTCGGTATACAGGAAGTAGGTCTCTTTGGAGACTGAGGTGTCAGTGAGGTGAGGTTGTCTGTGGCTTGTCCTATTTCTCTGATCTCTCAGATAAACTTTATTAGGGTGCACAATATATTGGGAGACACAGTGCATCACCACAGCACTCTGGACTGTGCTTCCTTCAATGGATGCTTTCATTTACTGAGTTTCATCACTAAGGCCATTTTCCCTGTACAATATCAACTGCTTCATTAAAACACCCCAAAACTTTGTGGCTTCAAGCAAGTATGTGTTCATGATTCTGTGCCACCGGCACAGTGAGCTCACCTCTGCTTCATGTTACCTGGGTGGTCTTCCTGCTTCCTTTTTCTGGAACCCTCAAGCGGCTGTTTGTGGCTGGCTGGAGGGCCAGCTCAGGCCAGAGCCCAGCTGGAACATGGCATGGATAGGCTTCTGTTCCCTTCCATCAAGGCCACCTGCTCTGCATATGACTTTTTCAGCAGAGAGACTGGGTGGCTAACCCAGAAGCTCCAGGCTCGTCAAGGACAGTGTAAGACCTCCACAGTGAGGCCTGAATAGAGAGTGGCAGTGCTAATCTCAGGTCACTTGGAAGGACACATAGCATAGATGTGTCTCTCAGGGTCTAGCCACCCCTGTGACCACCCACTAACCCTCATGCTACTGTATCTGAGAGACCAGCCCTTGCTGCCCTACCTACAGGAGTGGGAGCCCCTTTGTCTGTGTGAGGGGCTCCTAGTCTCAGCTTCTGGAGTCCTCTCCTTCCCACCATACTTTCTAGCCTCTCTGAACTGGCTTCCAGGCACAGCCCAGGCCTCTGCGTCCTGGTCCCTCACCCAGAATTCCCTTCCTATAGATGTTCATCTAGCCAACATTTTCAATTTTCCTGACTTTCCCCCAGAGCTGGCTTTCTCTGCCTTGTTCCTCAGCTCTACACACATGCCATTGGCATGCATGGTGCAGGAAGACAGGGCCCCAAATTGACAGGGTTTTTCTTAGGGGGCATAAAATGTAGCCCATTGGGATGGGTGCATAACTATGACAATGGGAGGAGGTACTTGTCCCCAAACACAAGGGCTCTGGAAACAGGCTTCGTGGCTCTAATCCTCTTTATGGCCTTACATTTGGGCACCTTGTTCTCTCTGCTGTAAGTAGTGTGTTCTGAGCATCCAGTGAGAACACTACCTGGAAAGCAGCTAGGCTCAGTGATGCTCTTGCTGTTGATCTGTGCTCCTACTGGGGTATCAGCCAATGGTGGAGCATTTGTCTAGTGTATGTGAGCCTTAATGTGCCCCTTGGAAACTGAACCTATGGGCATCTGATCCTCTATCTGATGCCTTGGTGCTTAGGAGCCAGGGTAGGCTCGCCATGACCTTTATTTAGCCCACAATTCCCTCCTGCTCCAGCTCTGAGCCACAGCCAGCCAGTACTCCAGTGACCTTCAGGCCTTCACATCTTCCAGTGCATGGGAAAGAGCATGAAATCATCCCCACCCCACCCCCCCCCCCAGGGTAGGCTGACCATCCCTTCTGTTGCTCATGGAAGCTGGCTTTCCTCTCTGAACCTTACTTGTCCTTATCTACTAAGTGAGAGTGAACTTGGACCAGCCAAGTAGATGGTACCTGTAAGGTCCAGCATTGCAGCTGATGCTTTCCACCATGTTCCAAATGGCCTTCGGCCACCCCAGGCCATCTCTGCTGTCTCCATTGCACCAGTCTGCTCTAGCCAAGATCCGATTCCTTGCTCTGACTTCATAGGGCAGGACATAGCTCTGCTGGCAATAGCTGGGCTACCTTCTGGACCCAGAAAATGCTGAAGACCTTTGCAATGACCACATGGCCGAATGCTGAGGTCACATGGGTGTTAAAATTGGAGACCAGAGACAAAAGGGGGAGGCCCATCTATCATCAGGGACCTCTCTAAGCCAGGGACAGATGGAGTCAGTCTTGGAGTCTGGACTGCCTGAGTGTCTGGGGTGGGAGCCACAGGGAAGGAATTCATGTGACCCTGCCATCTTCAGTTAGGGGACTCTATACTCTCCTTTCTATAGCTGGAAAACTACAAGTGTCACTCGGAGGGACAGCTACTGGCAGGCCATCCCATGACGTCTTCTTAGAGCTGGCAGCCCCTCCCCCACATGTAGGGGTGAGGGCAATGCTCCAAGAATCAGAGCTGAGGTGAAGCCAGGCCTTTTCATGTCCCCATCACTGAGCCCCTGAAAATGATGACTTTCACAGTGAGAAAAACTGAGGCCAGAAAGAGGTAAAGAAGCCAGCTGCTGAGTCTCAGCTGGTCCGAGGCAGCAGGCAGCCCCGGAAAGTGGGTTCTTCCTACTGTTTAGTCATGTCAGGACTAAAAAGCATAAAGCTACATTACCAACGCAGAGCGAGCTGCTCTGGGAGAGCCTTTTAAGGGTAGGAAGTACCTCATACATTTATAATGTGGATAAATGCATTGAGTCTTTTCTGGAGGGCACTGTATAGGATACCGCTGACAGCAGGAACTGGAAGAAGAGGGATGGGGGTGGAGGGAAGCAGCGTGAAAAGTTTACCCCCATCCTGTTCTCCAAACAGCTTGAATTGTTCTGGATGCATTTGGAAAACGAAAATGGGGCCTTATCTGATTGGGAGGAGGGTCATTTTCATTCTCCTCTTGAGATTGCAGGCACAGACCACACATCTGGCTCTTACACCGAACCTGCTACTCAACCGTCTGACTAGGCTGGGATTGCAGGCATCGGCTACCACATCTAGCTTCCACATGGGTGCCGGAGATCCAAACTCAGGTCCTCATGCTTGAGTGGTAAGAAATTTGGAAGTGGTAAGAAACCAAGCCAAATCTCCAGACCTAAAAGAATTACATTTAAAACAAAACAAACAAACAAACAAAAACCAGCAAAAAACCCTCTGAAGGGCCAAGGAGATAGTTCAACCAGTGAGGTGCTTGCTGCACAGTGTGGGGACCTGAGTTCAATCCCCAGGATCCATGTAAAGATGTGTGGTAGTCTGTAATCCCAGTATGGGTGGGGGGAGGTAAAGTCAGGAGAAGCTCTAGAATTCTCTGGCCAACCAAGCCTACTCTAACTAGCTAGCACCAGGTCCTAGTAAGACACTGCCTCAAAACACAGGGTAGATGGTTGCCTAGGGAATGATGTCTGAGGCTGACTTCTCACCACCCACCCATGCATAAGCACCTACAAACACACCCACCTACCTGAACATGCACCCACATGTACACACACACACACACACACACACACACACACACACACACACACTGCTGTTGGCTAATCCCAATAACTTTTCAGAAATACGTTTATTTATATAATTAAGAAATCTTCAGGCTGGTGAGATGGCTAGAGGTTAAGAACACTGGTTACTCTTCCAGAGCTCCTGAGTTCAATTCCCAGTAACTACATGGTGGCTCACAGCCATCTATAATGAGATCTGGTGACTTGGTGACTTCTTCTGGCATACAGACATATATGCAGGCAGAACACTGTATATATAATAAATAAATAAATCTTAAAAAAAAAAAAAAAGAAAGAAAGAAAGAAATCTTCATGGGAAGCCAAGCTCCAGCAAGAGCTGCATGACTAGAGGTGGGAGACACTTCTGATACCTGTATTCAGACACTGCTATCAATGATTTAAAAGAGAAAATCGAAAACCTATGTTAGTGTGGTTTCTGGAAGGGAGGATCTAATTTGGCTTTGAGCTCTGTGCCTTATACGGAGAGCTGACCACAGTAAAAGCTCACAATGGTTCCTGTGCTGATGGATATTTGGTTCTGCTCTCATGGATCCTGACGCAGGTGCCTGTCAACACTCAGCAACAGAAATTAGTAACTGAATGGCACTATCCCTGGACATAGCTGGGAGCACAGAGACGGGGCTCCTGTCCCCCACACCAGGGAAAGGGTGACCGAGGACCAACCCACCACTGCTGAGGGTCTGGAAGTGGTGAACGTGGGCAGGGCCTCCTCTCTTGATTGCAGAGGCTGCAGGAATATGGCCTCACTATTTTTTACACAACCCGGGCATCCTGCCCTCTGGGTGTAGAAGCAAGCCAAGCCAGGAACAAAACTGTTCCCAACATCTCCTTAGGAGCCAGGATCCACCCCCAGAGAATGTGTTCCCTCAGACTTAGGATGTGAGACACTGCCCAGAACATTGCAAGTGCCCCTTGGACTCAGAGGTATGTGTCTCCATGGGGCATGACATTTTCCTATAAACCAGATGACTTCCAGTTCTTCCTAGCCCGTTTCTCTTTCTCTCGCTCTTAAAATTAGTTGTTTGGTTATCATACAAAGAAATGGGATTCCCGGTGACATTTCTCTCTCTCTCTCTCTCTCTCTCTCTCTCTCTCTCTCTCTCTCTCTCTCTCTCACACACACACACACACACACACACACACACACACACACACCTAGGTTTTCCATATGAGGAAAAGTACACATTATCTGTCTCTCTGTGTGGTTTATTTGCTGAACATAATTATCTCTAGTTCTATCCATCTTCCTGCACATGTCATCATTTCTTTCTTTATAGAATAGAAATCCATTTTATCTATTGTAAGGAGTCTGTCCTTAATTACATCATCAGCCTGCGACGGCGGCCCAGCCTAAAAAGCAGGCGGGCCCTCTGTGGTCTCTGTTTCTCTGGTCCTCTCTTTCTCTCTGTCTCTCTGTCTCTCTGTCTCTCTGTCTCTCTCCCTCCCTCCCTCCCTCCCTTTCTCCTTCTCTCTCCCAATAAAGCTCTAGAAAGATAACTATGGCTCATGACTCCAGCATTAACCAACATCTATGCTCCATGTTTTCTTTATCCATTCATCTGCAGTATTTATCTAAGCTGGCTCCATATCTCAGTTGGCAAAGCACATGGATGGGTGGGTATGCTGACCTAGAACCCTTCCGGTTATCCAGGAGTGGTATAGCTGGGTCAAATGATAGTTCTGGTTCTATTTTTCTTTTAGAAGGACATCCATACTGATTCCCACAGTGACTGCTCCAGTTTGCATTCCCGTTTGCAATGTACAATGGTCCCTCTTAGTAGAGTATGGTAGCTTGTGCCAGCAATCCTAGCACTCGAGAGACGAAGGCAGGAGGATTTCTATGAGTTTTAGGCCAGCTTAGTCCACAGAATTAGACTGTGTCTCAAACAACCAAACAAATGAAAACTGTGTGTGACTCAGGAGGCAGAAGCTGGTGGATCTCTGTGAGTTCAAGGCCATCTTGGTCTACAGAGTGAGTTCCGGAACAGCCAGGGCTACACAGAGAAACCCTGTTTTGAAAACCAAATAAACAAAAAACAAAACTGTGGTGGTGATGGTGGTGGTGGTGGTGGTGGTGATGGTGGTAGTGGTGATGGTGATGGTGGTGGTGGTGGTGGTGATGGTGGTAGTGGTAGTGATGGTGGTGGTGGTGGTGGTGGTGGTGGTGGTGGTGGTGGTGGTGGTGGTGATGGTGGTGGTGGTGGTGGTAGTGAGGGTGGTGGTGGTGATGATGGTGGTGGTGGTGGTGGTGGTGGTGGGTGGTGGTGGGTGATGGTGGTGGTGGTGATGGTGATGGTGGTGGTGGTGATGGTGGGTGGTAGTGTGGTGGTGATGGTGGTAGTGTGGTGGTGGGTGGTGGTGGGTGATGGTGGTGGTGGTGGTGGGTGGTAGTGTGGTGGTGATGGTGGTAGTGTGGTGGGTGGTGGTGGTGGTGGTGGTGGTGGTGGTGGTGGTGGTGGTGGTGATGGTGGTGGTGGTGGTGTGGTGGTGGTGATGGTGGTAGTGATGGTGGTGGTGGTGGTGGTGGTGGTGGTGGTGGTGGTGTGGTGGTGGTGGTGGTGGTGGTGATGGTGGTAGTGGTGATGGTAATGGTGATGGTGGTGGTGGTAGTGGTGATGATGGTGGTAGTGGTGGTGGTGGTGGTGGTGGTGATGATGGTGGTGGTGGTGGTGGTGGTGGTGATGGTGGTGGTGGTGGTGGTGGTGGTGGTGGTGGTGGTGGTGGTGGTGGTGGTGGTGGTGGTGGTGATGGTGGTGGTGGTGGTGGTGGTGTGGTAGTGGTGATGGTGGTGGTGATGGTGGTGGTGGTGGTGGTGGTGGTGGTGGTGATGGTGGTGATGGTGGTGGTGGTGGTGGTGGTGGTGGTGGTGGTGTGGTGTGGTGATGGTGGTGGTGATGGTGTGGTGGTGTGGTGATGGTGGTGGTGGTGGTGGTGGGGGTGATGGTGGTGGTGGTGATGGTGGTGGTGGTGGTGGTGGTGGTGATGATGGTGGTAGTGGTGGTGGTGGTGGTGATGGTGATGGTGGTGGTGGTGGTGGTGGTGGTGATGGTGGTGATGGTGGTGGTGGTGATGGTGGTGGTGGTGATGATGGTGATGGTGGTGGTGGTGATGGTGGTGGTGATGGTGGTGGTGGTGGTGGTGGTGGTGATGGTGGTGGTGGTGGTGGTGGTGTGGTAGTGGTGATGGTGGTGGTGGTGGTGGTGGTGGTGGTGGTGGTGGTGATGGTGGTGGTGGTAGTGTGGTGGGTGGTGGTGGTGGTGGTGGTGGTGATGATGGTGATGGTGGTAGTGGTGGTGGTGGTGGTGATGGTGGTGGTGGTGATGATGGTGGTGGTGGTGATGGTGGTGGTGATGATGGTGGTGGTGGTGGTGGTGGTGGGTGGGGGAGGCCGCTCCTCTTTCCACATCCTCACCAACATTTGTTGTTGTCTCATTTCTTGATGACATCCGTTCTGACTGGGATGAGATAGACCCTCAGTGTAGTTTTGGTTTGCACTCCTCCAATGGCTAAAGGCGTTGAACCCTTTCTCAACTGAGTCATCTGTATTTCTTTGAGATCCATTCACCTCATTAGCCCTTTTCTTCCTGCAGGGTCCTGAAACACCTGGTAGCTTCCTGGTGCCTTTAGGATGGAGTTTCACCTGCTCACCAGCGTTCACTTAATTTAACCACTCCTATAAGGCTAAATGATACTACAGTCACAGTAACACCCCCCCCCCATCTCCACACTTAGGAGGCAGAGGGAGGAGGATCAGAAGTTCAAGGTCGTCCTCAGCTACATATCGAGGTTAAGATCAACCCAGGCTATAAGAGACAAACAAAAGTTAGCACTTCCTTTATTTATCCCAGCATCGCCTCATTCCTGGAGTTTTACACCCAAGTTCTAGTGAAAGTTTAGAGTGCGTTTGTTCTCTGATCCCTTCCAGCTCATGAATTCTGTGATGTATTTGGAGAATGCCTCCCCCACTCCTTTTCTCCTGCTAATCCCCAGCCTCTGGCTAGACTAAATTCCTCTCATCTGCCACTGTGCCCTCCACAGACTCCCAAGCCCTGGCCTAAGGCTGGGTCTATAGTCTGTGATGTCAAACAATGCATGTGGTCCTGAGAGACTCTATTTTCCCTGAGGCCAAAGACACAGCAGTTGCAATTCCTTCATCTGTTACATCCCCCCCCCCCCCCCCCCCCCCCCCCCCCCCCCCATTCCCAATAGCCACTGGCAGAGGGAGCTGGAGGGCCTGACGATAGAGGTTACCCCAAGCAGGGACAAGAGTCAGTCAGCTAGGGTAGGGGTTGGGTTTTCTGGGGCAGGACCCTCAGGAAGCTGCTAGTGCCCTGGCTGCCTCATCTGACCTAGGTACTCCTGCCTTGAGATGCTTTTGTCCTCAGGCAGGAGTCACTTTCTCTTTGAGGCCTTTCCTGACTCTATCCTAGCCGCAGCTTTCCTTCCTCTCCTGACACTGTTTCTTCTGCTTTATGTCCTATCAGCTCCTTCAGAAGTTTGGCTTAGGATTACCAATGCAGTGATGAAACACCATGACCTCAGGAGGAAAGGGTTTATTCAGCTTATGCTTCCACATCACAGTTCTTCACTGACAGCCCAGGAGGAACTCAAGCAGGGCAGGATCCTGGAGGCAGGAGCTGATGCAGAAGCCATGGAGGGATGCTGCTTACTGGCTTGTTCTCCCTGGCTTGTACACCATGTTTTCTTATTAGAACCCAGGACCACTAGGCCAGGGAAGGCACCACCCACAGTGGTGGGCCCTCCCCCATCAATCACTAATTAGAAAATGTCCTACAGGCTTGCCTACAGCCAGATCTCACAGAAGCATTTAACTGAGGCTCCCTCCTTCCTCTCTGATGTCTCTAACTTGTGTCAAGTTGACATAAAACTAACCAGGACACTATTTATTCTTACCTTGTTTCCCTGTTGTGTTACCACTCCACCTAGAATACAAGATGTATAAGCTGTGTCTCCCTAGCTCTCCTCGGAATCCAGTTAAATTTGCCAAACCCACCAGTTTGTTGAATGAAGGAATACAGAAAAGGCTGGGTATGATGGCGGCTGAGCTATAGTCCTAGCAACTCTGAGACAAAGACAGGGGTGGTGAGTTCAAGGGGAAAGTGTATAAAGGCTCCCTCTCCCCCTTCCCACTTCCAGCCCACCATGACAGTGATGCTTTCCATCTTGATGAAGAAGGGAACTGACTCCCAAATTCTCCACTTTAAATGAGAAAACCCATTAGAAGACCTTGTGGATGCAGTGCTTGCTTGTAATGCCAGCTACTTGGAGCTTGAGCCAGGAAGATTGGAAGTTCAAGACCAACTTAGTCAACTTATCAAGTCCCTATCTCAAAGTAAAAGTTAAAAAAAAAGAAGAATTGGGGTGCCCAGTAGCAGACTTGCCTAGCATGCACAAAACCTTCGATTCAATCCCCAGAATTGGAAAAGAGGCACTCAACTTACAACTACCATTTCAATTTTTTGGGAGGCCCACTGTGACACACTTCTTCCAACAAGGCCATACCCACTCCAACAAAGCCACACCTCCTAATAGTGCCACCCCCCATGAGATTATGGGGGGCAATTACATTCAAACTACCACAGAGTGTGACCTGAGAGTTATAAGTCAAATAATCCCTCTCCTCCCCAAGATGCTTTTGGCCACAGTGTTTTATCACAGCAGTGGAAACCCTAACTAAGACAGGCCCCAATTCATTCATCTTTCTACCAGGCTCTCACTACGTTGAGAGCTCTGGCTATAAGTAAACATTCGCTCTTAGAAATATGGCAGACTCATGCCCTCCCCTGGAAGTGATGCTGAGCACAGAATATCACTGTCTAGACAGCAGACTAGAGGAAGCCAAAGAAAAAGAGGGTTGAGAGAGGCAGGTAGCCCATGCAGTGTTCCTGGTTCACAGCACCCCCAAACTCATCTCCTTCCAAGACCTCAGAACTTGGCCTTGTTTTGGAAGTAGGTTCACTGCCGATGTGATTGCCCTTACCTCCAAATGACTGGTATCCTTTATCTTAAAAAAGGAGATGCTGGGATGCTGAGCCAGCTCAGTGAGCAAAGCTGCTGGCTGCCAAGCCTGAGGACCAAGTTCTATCCATATACCAACATGGTGGAAGGAGAGAACTGACTCTTATTAGTTGTCCTCTGATCTGCGTGCCCACGCTGCCGGAGCATGCTCATCCTTCCTACACACACTAAATAAACACACAAACAAATAAAGGGAATAAAAAGAAAAGGAGTTGCTGAGGGAAGAAGGCTTTGGGAAGATGGAAGCAGAGGTTGGTCTGACTGGATGTCCAACCAAGAAAACGCACAGATTTCTGACAGCCATCGGAAGCCAGCGTAGTGTCATGGCATTCTTCCTGGACCTCCGAAAGGAACCAAGGATGAATGCACCAGAATTGGGAGAGTATTTCTATTGTGTTAAGCCACCCAGCTTGTGGCAGTTTGTTACTGTAGTATGCCACTTGTGGTGGCAAAGGGCAGATGTCAACAGTGCTTCTGAGAGCCCAGAGTCCCCTGAGTCGCCAACTCCCAGACGCTGCAAAGGCTGGGCCTCTTTGGGTCAGAGTCCAGTGCTGTGTCCTGTGTCCCCTGCTCCTTGGAGGCTGTGCTCACTCAGGTGTGCAGACAGCTCCCAGCTGGAGAGACTTCCCCTCATGAACAGCCAAACCAAACACCGTCCCTTCCGAGGTCCCAAGTCACCTGCCACTTGGCAGTGAGTAGACGTCAGCCCGGTTCCTGGCTGGCAGCATTGACAGGCGCCCATCTGCTCCGGAAGAGCGTGGCCTGGATAAACAGAGCCAGGTTCTGCCTCCCACAGCCAACCCAGCCTGGTGGGCGGAAGCCCTGGGCATCGGGCCGCAAGCCCCACGTCCTTTCCATCCTTCTCCACTCCAATCCAGCCGCAGCTGGTTGCTGCAGCAGTGACAAGCTTCCCTGGGAGTGAGTCAGGCGAAAGGAAGAGTTGGTTGTAGCAGGACTTGGCCTACCTCCCAGGTCACCTCTTTGAATCCCTGCTGGGTCCAAGGCCACTGACCCCTCCATCTGCCTCTCTCACCCCCCACTCCACTCAGAGCCATCTGTCACTCTCACCCCCTGGAAGGCACCACGGTCTTATGACTCAGCACCCAGCCTGAGCTGCTCTGTGGGTGGCCACTCTGGAACTCTGAACAGGAGCGAGGAGGGTTAGGAAGGGGCATCAGCTAGGAGTAGGCAAAGGGAGAAGGCACGTGCAAACCCCAGGTGGCTTTCCCAGAGCACCAGGCCCTGACAGTACTGGCTTCATCCAGTTTTAAAGCAGACCAACTCTCAGGCAAAGGGGTAGCCTTGCCTCAACTGCCAGAGCCTAAGGAAGTATACCCAATTCTCACCTCTCCACCCCACTTCCCTAGCCTGCCTCTGCCAGATTCCACCTGCCCTGCAGGTGCAGACCCCAGGCTAGATAGTGTGTCTCTCTGTTCCTTCAATTCATGTTTCTTCCTGTGTACTCAGCTCCTGAAGCATGTTTACTCATCCCACCCCCATCCCGAACTCCACTCCCCACCCTCTCTGTCTCACTGTGTAGCTCTGGTTGGCCTCAGATTTACAGAGATCTGCCAGGACTATAGCTGAGCACCACAATATCCAGATCACCCACACGGTTTGTTGAGTAGGACATAGAGATTCCATGTCACCTCTGATGAGACACTTCACCCCAGTGCTCACTTCAGTGGATTAGGGAGTGAAGAGGCTGCAGGCACCCCTGTAGGGAAAGGAGAGAACGTCACCACCACCATCACCCCGGTGATGGCTAGAGTCTGGTCCCCCAACCTGGCATCCTGAGGAAGTGGCTCCAGGTCTGTCTTGAGTTAGAAGCACCTTGTACCTGTGACTCCCACTCAGAGTATTTGACTTTCCAAGAAAACCTGGCAGGCTGGACTGGTCCTGCAGTTGGAAGATCAGGAACTGAGGCCAGGCCCCAAGCCCAGGGGTGCTGTGGGATGTTCTGTATGCTGTGAATGTGTTGCTCTGATTGGTTGATAGATAAAAGGCTGATTAGCCAGTAGCCAGGCAGGACATGTAGGTGGGACAAGCAGAGAGAATTCTGGGAAGAGGAAGGCTGAGTCAGGGGAGACACCAGCCCGCTGTCCAGGGAGCAGCATGTAACGGCACACAGGTAAAGCCACAGAACATGTGGCAACATAGATGAACGAAAATGGGCTGAGTTTAAATGTAAGAGCTAGTCAGTGGTAGGCCTGAGCTAACGGCTGAACAGTTTTCAATATAAGCTTCTGAGTGATTGTTTTATAAGTGGCTGAGGGGTCTGTGGGGCTGGGCAGGACCAGAGCAAACTTCAGCTACAACAGTCCCTGCCCTGAAGGAACCCGCCTGGGAAGATGGCTTCATTCTGTTCCTACTGAGTTCTCATCCAGAGTTGAGGCCTCTCAGCCGGACAGGGACCTAGTCCCACCACTGTCTGGCTTTAGAGCGATTGAAGACTTGTCCTGGTTCTCTCCCTTCCTGGGTGGACCTTGTGGGGTCCATCTTAGATCCCTCACAGACATTATTCCTAGCCCCATTGCCCCAAATCAACCTGCAATACCTTCTCTTTTCTTTGCGGTTGTTTTATTTTTGGTAACCACCAGAAAACAAGGCAGGGCTAACCAAAATAAAGAATCCTGGGAAGGTCCTAGAAGCCTCAAAATTGTAGCAATAAAACCTGAGTATGATTGCATCCAAGCTCTGTACCTGAGTGAGACCTTGGCAAGATCCCTTCCTAGGCCCAGGTCTCCTCAACCAGAAGAAGGGCATAACAAGAGTATTTGCCCAAGCTGGGAAAACTGGCATGTCCCAATAGTCTCAGCTACTTGGGAAGCTGAGGTGAAAGGATTGCTTGAGCCCAGGAGTTCAAGACCATCTTGATAACATAGCTAGACCTTGTCACAGGCAGGGAGGCTGGCGGAGGAGGGGAGAGTGTCATGGAATTAGCCCGAAGGGTTGTTATGGAAGGTGAATGAGGCAAAGAATGCAGTCTGAGGTAGTCTGGCTTGTTCCATTGGAAATGGACAAAGCCCATTTATACCTTCTATGGTATGATCATGGTGACCAGCCATTCATGTCCTCTGTGTGCATATAGTGAGTTTGGGCACAGGATTGAGGAGTTCACCTGAACCAACTTTCCTAATGTCTGTCTTCTCTGGCCTAATCTTTCACCTTTTTCTAGAAACAGGTCACCTCTCCCAAAAGCATCCCTTCCCCCTCCTCTCCATTTTCCCTCTCCCCCTTCCCAGGCACTGGGCTATTTTTCCTGGCCAACCCTTTCTCCAGGGAGAGTCTTTCCCAAGAACATGTGTTACTTCCCAGAACAGGAAGGTGGGCAGGAGACAGCCCCCGCTGGAAAGCCAGAGGACGTGCTTCTGCACAACTTTAGAATAACAGACTTGTAGCAGAGCGGCTGTTGCTACCCGCAGCTTGCCCTGCTTCCCAGCTTCAGAACATGTGATTTTCCCCCAGAGGCACACAATGAGCAGCCGAGATTCTGCCTACACGGAGCACCTGCAGAGTGCTCCTTGTGGTTGCCACCCGTGGCAGTGACATCCTCTCCAGGCACAGGTCAGGGCCCTGAAACACAGGCGAGATTAACATCAACAGTCCCCCTGTGTCTCCAGCGTTGACGTTCTACCGAAAGAGATGAGAATTCCAATAAGTCAACCAATAGCTGTGACAATTACCACAAAGATATGTGGTTGGGGTAGTGGTGGGGGAGGGGTAGAGTGGCAGCCGGATTTAGGGAAGGGGCATCCAGCTCCCAGGAACAGGGGATGCCAGGAGTCTGGGGCAGGAATGTTGGCTGCTCTGGGACAGGAAAAAGGCAGCAGATGAGTGACAGGCAGCAGGAGGCCAAGGAAGGAGGTCAGGGTCAGACGTGCATCCTTGTCGTGGTGCTGGGTGTGGATTTTATTCTAATAGCGACGATCTACAGGTGGAACTTTCTTTTCATTTCTTTTATCCCTCTCTTCCCTTCTTTCCCTTCTTCCAAATAGTTGCTCATGTAGCCCATATTGTCTTATAACTCACTAAATGATCAAAGATGACACCCACTCTTCCTGATCCTCCTGTCTCCAAGCAAGTCCTGGCGTTACACACATTCCTCACCTGAACTGCCATTTTTTTTGGGGGGGGGGTTCTTGGGGGGGTTGTTGTTGTTTGTTTGTTTGATTTGTTTGTTTGGTTGGTTTTTGACAGGGTTTCATTTGCCTTAGACCTGAAGATCCCCCTGCCTCCATCTCTCCAGACCTAGGATTAGAGGTGTGTGCTCCAAAGCCCAGCGGGGTCAGGAATTAAGCACTGAACCTGAGCTACTTACACTTTAGATAGCTCACTCTGGCAGCTGTGTGAAGAATGAACAGAAGGGGACAAACCTTTGTTAGGATGCTCTCGGAGCCTGGCTACATGCTGGCCGTGAGGAAGGAGGAAGGAAAAGGCAGAAACTGGTACGTGGAAATGCTGCATTGCACAGCACAGGCCTGAAGAGACAGTCAGCAGAGCTGGGAGCCGGAGGAGCCACGCTGCAGGCTACATGTGGCCATAGCAAGTTTCGATGCCTGGTTTTCCTGGCCTTAAAGCCATGTGAAACTTTTGGAGGCACACTCACGGGCACCATCTGTGAGTACACATCCTCCTTTGGTTTCCAAAAGTGTGTGGTGGATTTCCATTCTTCATAGGTCACTGTCAGAGCTGCTATCTATATCACATGAATGTTCTAGAAATAAACTGGGAGTAGTCAGAACAGAAATAACTTACATGCCTTTCCTTTCCTTTTTTAAAATATTGGTTTGTTTGTGAGAAAGATTCTCCAAAATGTAGCCCAGGCTGGCCTTGAACTCTCTGTCCTCTGGCCTCCACCTCATGGGTGTTGAGATTACAAGCATATATCAGCACACCAGGCCTGCTCACTCTCTTTTTCCATTTCAAAATTTTGTTTACACCGAATATATCCTCATGATAAAAGTTTCAATGTACAAGGGCACACAGTTTAAAACACTCTTTCCACCCATTCCCCCACCCTGAAAACATTCTCTGCTTATTTTTCAGTTGTTTACAGAAATAATCACACACACACACACACACACACACACACACACACACAAATATTTACCAAAAAAAAAAAAAAAAATTCCCTGAAAATCACTTGCCATCAGCCCATAGCTGTCCCGTGGACAGAGACCTGTACCCACCACTGGTGCAGCAATCCACTCACCCTATCAAAAGAGCATTTATCACCCTATCAGAAGAGGAACATTTACATGGTTTCCAGTTTCTGCTATGTCATTAACACTGTTGCAACAAAGACATGTGGGTCTTTGTTCTCTCTCCTGGCTGAATTCCTAGAAGGAGAATTCCTTGTTCCAGGATAATTATATTATATTCTCTGCTTTGATAAGTGTTGATCCATTGCTCTTTTGGGGGGCATGGAGCCTGTTCTCTCCCTCCCCTAACCCTAGCTTCCTGAGAGAGGCCTTCACTATGTTAGTAGGAGCCCTGAATAGATGTTTCGTCTATGCCGTTCCATAACCTTAAACTTGCACTTTTTTAGTGTCTGCACACCCCCATTAATTCTGTGAGTATCATCATTTCAAGTCTGCAACTCAGAAAGCTGGAGACACGAAATCAGCACCCCAGCAGGACTTTTAAGAGACAGAGAGAAAGGCTCAGAGAAAGGCTAGAGAGATGGCTCAGAGGTTAAGAGCACTGGCTGTTCTTCCAGAGGTCCTGAGTTCAATTCCCAGCAACCACATGGTGGCTCACAACCATCTGTAATGAGATCTGGCGCCCTCTTCTGGTATGCAAGTATGCATGAAGGCAGAATACTGTATATATAATAAATAAATAAATCTTTAAAAAGAGAGAGAGAGAGAGAGAGAGAGAGAGAGAGAGAGAGAGAGAGAGAGAAGACAGAAGCCACAAGCTGGAAGACCACAGGACAAAGTGGAACAGAAAAAAAACCAGGCAATGCAGAAGGAAGGGGTGGCTGTCTCTCAGGCTCTCAGACCCTGGCTGCCCAGAGGAGCCAAGGTCACACAAGTCACAAGCCAAGGGTCAGGGCGGGTCTGTGAAACCACTACACCAGGACTCCTGGAAAGCCACCGTCTGTTCACACTTCTGTCTGGGCCAGCCAGAGGTCTGGACGTGAGTGTACAAACGTCAGAGGAGGGCCATGGGAAGTAGGTCACATGCTGGAGGAGCAGGAGCAGAGACAAGAATGGACACTGAAGTTGGCATTTGAAAGCCAAGCTTCCTTTCCCCATAAGCAGGTTGGCAGTTGCAAAGCAGGGGAATGCAGAGTCGGTAAGAGGGGGATGGGATGGGGAGGGGAGAGGCCTGTGGATAAAATCAACTGCAGTGGCTAAGTGAGTCCTGGTTCAGCAGCACTTTGAGTCGGTTTGGAAGTCTCCTGACTGCCTGTTCTTCTAATGGGCTCTACTTCCGCACACTCGAAGGTAATGGAGGGAGCATCAGCAAAAAGAATGTTCTAAATAAAGAAACTCAATCAAAGCTTACTGACCTTCCACAGAAAATTCTTCTTACAGGCTTGGAGTGAAAGGATGGGAAGAATGTGAGCCTTGAGAGAGTGAGAGAGGGAAGACATATGCTTGTTCATTCTCTCTCTCTCTCTCTCTCTCTCTCTCTCTCTCTCTCTCTCTCTCCCTGTGTGTGTGTGTGTGTGTGTGTGTGTGTGTGTGTGTGTATGTATGTGTGTGTGAGTGTATCTAAGGCATGAGTGTTAACAGCGAGAAACTCATACCACATTACTAAGAGCTGCTCCTTTAAAACACAGCTTCGAGAAGGGTTTGGTACTCATATGCAAATACTCAGCACCCAGGAGGCTGAGGCTGGAGGATCAAGAGTTTGAGACCAACCTGGACTAAATAGGGATACTCTCCAGGGTTGGGGGACAAGTTAATCTGGATATTTTCTAAGAAAATCATACAAATTCTTTTAAAACTTTTTACACCAAGAAATGATGTGCAAAACACTAGATAATGGTCTGGTACATCTAGATCTTGGGCTACATAGTGTATTATAAATCCAACCCCCAAACCCTCAGACAGGGTCTTACTTTGTAGCCCAGGCTGACCCAGAATTTTGGCACTCTGTCCAACTGCTGAGATTGAGGGTGTGAGCGATCATGCCAAAACTTTTATTAATTACTGTGGTGGATTGAGTAAGATGCCCATAGGCTTGTGGGAAGTGGCACTATCAGGATGTGCAGCCTTGCTGGAGGAAGTGTGCCACTGGGGGTGGGCTTTGAGGTCTCAGAGTTCAAGCCAGACCTAGTGTGTCTCACAGTTTCTGCCTGCTGCCTGCTGATCCAGAGGCAGAACTCTCAGTTCCTACTCCAGCACCACGGCTGCCTGCATGTACCTTGCTTCCTGCCATGATGATAAGGGACTAAACCTCTGAACAATAAGTGCCTTTGTTAGGGTTTCTATTGCTGTGAAGAAACACCATGACCATGGCAACTCTTATAAAGAAAACATTTAATTGAGGTGGTGGCTTACAGTTTCAGAGGTTCTGTCTATTATGATTATGACAGGGAGCGTGGCAGTGTGCAGGGAGGCATGGTGTTGGCTACATCTCGACCAGAAGGCAGCAGGAAGTCGACTGTCACACTGAGTGAAGCTTGAACAAAAGAGACCTCAAAGGCCACCTCCACAGTGACACACTTCCTCCAACAAGACCACACCTCCTAATAGTGCCACTCCCTTTGGGGACTGTTTTTTTTTTTCTTCAAATCACCATAGTAAGCCAGTCCCACTTAAAATGTTGCCAAGAGGCCGGGCGGCGGTGGCACACGCCTTTAATCCCAGCACTAGGGAGGCAGAGCTGGGCGGATCTCTGTGAGTTCCAGGACAGGTACAAAGCTACACAGAGAAACCCTGCCTCGAAAAACCAAAAAAAAAAAAAAAAAAAAAAAAAAAAGAGTTGCCATGATCATGGTGTCTCTTCACAGCAATAAAACGCCAAGACAATTACCTTTCATATTATCCAAAACCAAATTTCTGGGCATAGTGCCACACATCTGTACTGCCCATGCTGAGGAGGCAGAGGTAGGAGGAGTTACAAAGTGAGATTCTCTCTCAAAACAAACAACAACAATGAAAGAAATTTAAAACAGGCCTATAAAAACAGCAACAACAACAGATTTTAAAGAAATAGGGGATTGTGCCTGTTTAAGAAGACAGTTGCATCAAATGCATTTGGTATGTCATAACACAAGATCCCCACTCATGACTGTGCACGTTGGGTCTTTTGATTGCAAGTGACTAACACCAAAAACTAGTCCAAGCAAAAGTAACAAGTAAGTAAAGACATTAATCTGGCTCAGTGACTAAGGGGAGTGGCATCACGGATGCTAAACACTCTAAAGTGAGCTGCTTACATTTTTACTCTTTCTGACTTTCTTTTTGTGTTAGCCCCAGGTTTTCCTACGAACAATAGCAGTCCCTCCCTGGCAAGGTAGGAGAAAGAACCAGCAGCTTGTATTCTGCAGCCAGTCAAATCCAAAAGAATGACGAAGACCTTAGGCAAAACCCAGGCCAGTTCTGATTGGCCTGATGTCTCTGCCTTGGCCAATCACGATGGCTGGAAGGAAATGCATTGTGTGATTAGTGGCCCCACCTATTCTCAGGGAGTTGGGGCCGAGCAGTGTCTCAGGGCAATTAAATGCTGCCATCAGAGAGGATGGGAGGATGCTGGGCAGGCAATATGGCAGATGTGTACCCTAGTAGTTCAGACAGCTGGGTGGAGTCAGGACAGAGACTCTGTGGACGAAAAGATCTTAATCAGCTGAAGGAGAGGCTGGCTCCTTTGGGGATGACGGAAGGAGGTCCTTGTCAGACCCTGGAGGCAGGAGAATGTGTAATGCAGGGATGGCTATGAGGTACCTCTGGGGAGCCATTTTAATTGTTCTGTGGGCTGTCTGGCTCCTGGGTGAAAAAAAAAAAAAAAAAAAACCTGATGGGAGGAATTCCCTGGGAATGGAAACTAGGTATGGAGAAGGCAGAGCACAGGATGTTACCGAAGACCAGAGGACGCCCCCACGCAGGCCTTGGGCTGACTCAAGCGGAAGTCTGGGGCTGTGGAGGGGGCAGACTGGAGGCAGGATGGGAACAGAACACAGCTCTGGGCCAGGAACTCTTCCTTCTAGCACAAATTGCCCAGCTGAGCTTCTGTGGCTCACCACCCCCAAGCCATAGCCCTCAGCAGTCTACACTCAGCAGGTGTGTGTGTGTGTGTGTGTGTGTGTGTGTGTGTGTGTGTGTGTGTGTGTGTCACAAGGCCTCGCTGTCATTCTCATGGCCTAAGGGTAGGATGTGACCTCTAGACCCAATAGTTTCTGCTTAAGAGAAAAGTAGCATGGAGGATGGGTAATGGATGGCAAATGATATCAAACCAAGTGCATCTTGTATCAACTGATTATTTGGGAGGTGACAGTTTGCCCTGAACTCAAATCTAGTTCTGCTACTTGATAAGCAAGTGTCCTGGACAATTTGCTTTACTCAGAGTCAGACTCCCAGTCAGTAAAATTCTGTGAGGGTTAATCTTTTCTGTCAATCCAACAAGATTTAGAATGCAGAGGAGTCTGGGGTGTCTGTGAGAGTGTTTCCAGAGAGATTTAACGGAAGTGGGGAGAACTGGCCTCAATGAGAACAGTACCACCCTGTGGCTGGGGTTCCAGGACTGAATAAAAAGGAAAGAGTGAGTAGAGGGCTGGGCATGTGGCTCAGTCGGTATCACTACCATGTACATGGCCTTGGGCTGGATCCCCAGCAGTACATTAAACTGCACACATCAGCAATACCAGCACTTGAAAGGTAGGCACAGGCAGGAGGCTCAGATGTTCAGGTTACCCTTGGCCACATAGCCATAGCAAGTTTTTGGCTAGCCTAGGCTACATCTCAAAAAAAAAAAGAAAAGAAAAGAAAAGAAAAATATGAAAGAAGAGAAAACAAACACTGTGATACTCAAGGGAGACAGAGTTGGCATGTTGGCATGTGGTTCCATTGAAGTGTGCCATAGTCACAACCACTATTCGTGATTACAAAGTCCCTGAGATTAGAACTATGAGTCCTCAGATGATACAGGCAAATACCCAGGGACACAATTACCTCTTGCTTAGGAGTATCTTCCTCCTTCAGCACCTCTGGGACTGCTGGATCCTCAAACTGAGGCTTAGCTAAAAGAGATTAAAAAAGAGAGACAAGAAAGTAGAAAAAGCATAGGGGGGGGCAGAAATGAGAGAGGGGAGGAGTGGCATGATCAAAGTACATTTTATACATGGTGATAATATGACAAAACCATAATTTCATGTGCATAAGTATGCTAAAAATATCCTGGGGCATAGTGGTGTGTACTCAGGGGACAAAAGGGGAAGGTCAGAAAGTCAGAGGTTATCTTCAGTTATGTCTGGGATGTGCAAGACATGGCCCCAAAAGACAAGAAAAAGAAAAGAAAAGAAAACTACCCACATATATATGCTACTAATAAAATAAGTTCAAATCAGCATTGTTTGAGAACAAAAAATAAATCTTAAGCCAGGTGTGGTGGTGCACACCTTTAGTCCTATCACTTGGGAGGCAGAGGCAGGTAGATCTCTGTGTCTACATAATGAGTTTCAGGACAGCCAGAACTATGTCTCAAAAATAAATAAATAGCTGGGCGGTGGTGGCCCACGCCTGTAATCCCAGCACTCGGGAGGCAGAGCCAGGCGGATCTCTGTGAGTTCGAGCCAGCCTGGGCTACCAAGTGAGTTCCAGGAAAGGTGCAAAGCTACACAGAGAAACCCTGTCTTAAAAAACCAAAAATAAATAAATTAATAAAATAATAATAATAATAATAATAATAATAATAAAATTTTAAAGAGAATTTTTTTTTAAAAAAAGACATCTTTGCCCAGTGAT
Source organism: Onychomys torridus (assembly GCF_903995425.1). Classification (NCBI taxonomy): domain Eukaryota; kingdom Metazoa; phylum Chordata; class Mammalia; order Rodentia; family Cricetidae; genus Onychomys; species Onychomys torridus. The sequence goes on from NC_050443.1 coordinate 172,626,226, forward strand.
CCTCACTGAAAAGGAACCTCCCTGCCCCCTGCCCTGTTACTGGGTTATATTTCTTTCATCATCTCTAAAATTAATTCTGTCTTTTGCATTACTGTCTGACCTCTCCAAGTACAGACATCTTGGTATCCCTTGCCTGGCTGGGCCTATGGTAGTTGCTTAAGTACTCTTTTTGTTTGTCCCTACATAAAGTTTTATTAGTACACAGTCTGTTCAGGCTGTAGAAGCCCCCACCCCCCATCTCCCAGGACTCCCATCACCACACACACTCACAATTCCCACAGCCTCCTTTGCATCTGAGTTCTCTAGGCTCCAGGCCATAGAGTCCTTATTCCAGTCAAGCCACAGAGAAATCAGAGCTGGGAACCATCTCCTAGACTCCCATTCTACCCCATTCCTCTGGGGTCGTGTGGGTCATTTAGATCCTTTCTATGGGGTTGAAACTAGCCAGCTGGGGGGTGGCTAGAAAAAATCCCTGTGCATTCCCCATATATCGGTACATTTATTACAGGGTGCCTCCTGCAGGTTCACCCCAGGCCTAAAGATAAATGGCATCTGTCATTGGAGAATATCTGGTATGACCTGGTGGAGACATGGCCTGTAGGATGGATGGCCTCTTTGGTTATGCTGTCTTCTCCACAGCACTTACAGAGTGGCTTAGTGTCTAACCTCCTGTCGTGGTTAGAAAGAGAATGGGCCATATAGGTTCATATATTTGAAGGCTTGATCCCCAGTTGGTAGAGCTTTTGGGGAAGACTTAGGGGTGTGGCCTTGTTGGAGGAGGTGTGTCATTGGGGCAGGCTTGGAGGTTTCAAAAGCCCACACTATTCCCAGCTAACTCTCTTTTTCTCTATGCATCATGGTTGTCTCAACATGCCTGCCTGCCGCCATGCTCCCTGCCATGGACTCTCCTACCCTCTGGAACCACGAGCCTCAAATTAAATACTTTCTTGTCTAAGTTGCCTTGGTCATAGTGTTTTGTCACCGCAATAGAAAAGTAACTAAGACACCTTCAGTAACAACTTCTGATTTCACATGCAGTGTGATAGTCCAGTTTGCTGGTCAGCATGGCCTCTCCTGCCTGCTGGCCACAGTTTTTCAACATGTGCTCTGTGGAACCTAAAAGACACTTGTAAAACTTCCTGACTTGCCAGATCAGAATCTCGGCACTGAGCGCCTAAGCAAACATTTCCGTCAGGGTCTCACCTTCCGTGGGACAGCTAGGATCAGTGGTGAGGCCTCCTGTGTACCAAGGCTGGAGCCAAACTGACATTTCACTCTTACTCTTTGCCACAATGCCTGATCTGTAGAAGCCCACTCTAGTCTCCTGGGCCAAAGGTTCTCTCCTTAGAAGCCTGACGCTTTCCACCTGGAGAACACAGAATCCTGTGAGTGACTGGCAGCCTATCTCAAGCAAATTCCCACTGTGTGGTGGAGAGTTTACAGCTCCAGCCTCACTGTGTCCATTGGGTTCAGGTCAACACATCTCCACACGGACACCTATTTCCTCCTACTGTTGTAATAAGGCCGAAACAACACAAACACATTATCTTACAGTTCTGGAAGTCCTAAGTCCAAAATAGGTTGGTTTTATTGGGCTAAAATGCAAAGGGCCACAAGGAGCACCCTTCTGCAGGTTTCAGTGAAGAAAAGGGTTCTCTTGCCAGCTCCTAGATGTCTGCATTCCTACCTTATGGATCACTTATTCTTGTTTTTAGACATGGGCTCACCAAGCAGGCCTCAAACCATGGCTTCCCCCACCTAAGTCTCCCAGTGCTGAGGTTACAGCCATGCTCTGCCACACCTGGATTTCCTCCCTCTATTTTAAGTAAACACAAAGCCAAGCCAAGTGCAATCCTCTCATCAAACCACTCAGCCCCTCCCTCTTTGGTTTTTAAAGTCCCTTGTGTTTACAGCGACTCATTGAGATAATCCAAGACACTTTCCTGCTCTCCAAATTCCTGGCTTAATCATGTCTGCAAAGTCCCTTTCTCCAGATAAAGTCATATGATCAGGACAGCCATTGTTGGGGCCATCATGCAGCCTGTCACTGTCAACACTGGAACTCTTGATTTTTCTCTGCTCATTCTGCTCTTGCTTTATTTTCAGCCTCAGAAAGCTTTCCTTCCATGAATCCCTTGAATCTTGGAGATCTGCTTGATTCTCACTTCCCTGGGACCCCTGCCTGTCACTGCTGTGGGAAAGGCTTGCAGTCCTCCTCTCCCAAATTCTTCCTCCTTCCCAAGCCACCATCAGGCCTCATTGAGACCATGACAGTAGCTCCTATCTGGTCTCTGCTTCCACACTGTCCTCTCCAATGTGGCTATCCCAAGCAGCTTGTGAGATTCCGTTCTCGGCTTTAGTTTGGTTGGTTGGTTTGTTTTCACGTAGCCCAAGCTGACTTCAAACTCTCTATATGGCAAAAAAAAATTACCTCAGGCTCATTTTCCTTCGGCCCCTACTTCCCAAGTGCTGGGATTACCGACCGACCTGTGCCGCCATGCCTGTCTTATGCCATGCTGAGGTTGATCCCTGGCCTTCAGGCATGCTAGGCAAGCGTTCTATTCACTCATACCTGGCTAGTATCTCCTGGTTCATCCTCCCCATCCCCTTAGCTCCCACTGAGCTGAGCTGCGGTCATATCAGCATCCATAAATCCTAAATATGGTCCAGATCCAAGGACCAGCTGGCTCATCTTGGTCAATCTATGGTCATTTCAGAAGCTGATTCCTCAGAAAGTCTCTGTGGCCTCCAGTTCTAATGGGCCTCCCCAGACCCAGACTCAGAAACCAGTTTTGCTGCATATGTTCCTTCTGTCTTTCCCATCACACAGAAGCTCCAAGACATCAGGAAACTCAGTTGCCTTGTTTACTATTGAATCCCTAGCACTTGAACCTGACACTTAGTACTCAATAAATTAAATACAAATAAATGTGAGTCAGAAAAAAAAAATATAGTTCTTGATTTATATTTAAAGAAGTCTGGAATCTTTTTTTAGGGGTGGTGTATGTGTATGCAAAAGTGTGGTCTTATGCATGCAAGTGTGGAGGTCAGAGGTCAATTCAGACATCTTTCTCAACTGCTCTCCACCTGAATTTTTGTTTCCTTCTGAACCTGGGGCTTACCAATTTGACTAGCCTGGCCTGTGCTCCAAGAATCTGCCTACCTCCACCTCCTCA